>NC_138047.1:32324973-32382473 GCF_964194185.1 Rhinolophus hipposideros
GTCATTTCTAACATTGTTAACTTGGTTTCTGCCCACACTTAGATCATAGTACTTATGGAATTTTATTTCAATTATTGTTCTCATTTGTTGTCTTCTCTTAGATAAGCCCTAAGCTAACAACAGAGTTGAATTCCATTCATTTTTTTTTAACGCATGACTTAAATCATGTCCACACACAGTAGGTATTCAAATAAGTAATCTTTCAACAATTCCAATGTAGTTTTTTTAGGCAAACTTTTAAGGGGAAAGGACCTCTGGGTTGACTGCTCCCTCTTCCCATGAATAGCTTTCAAGGCTTCGGTCTGACATTATGGTAGAAACAGACCGCAGCGCAAGAAGCAGATTTAGTCATGCTTTTTGACCTTAACTACTATTACTATGGCCCAATGAACTCCTTAAAACCCTCACAAACTGAATTGCCAACTTCTCTCCCAGAAACAAATAGAAAAGAGTGGGCAGACTAGAACCAATGAAAGAAGGCTCAGAAGTGTACTTTCCCCTTTGATATTATTACTCCCCTTAGATACTTAGAAAACAGAAGATAGGATATTATTATTTTATCCAGACCACAGAGCTACAGCATAGCAAAGTCAAAATGCAAATCCTGGAAAAAGAAATTAAAAATGCAAACCCTGATTTATCTGGTCACAAACAACATATTCTCTTCCTTACCTCAGGGCTTTCCAATAAATGCAAGAATAGGCGATAGGTGGTATGTTGTACAGATTCTCTGAGTCCTAAGGTCAGCCAACAAGGCCTAGGGCAGCTGGAATCCCTGGCTGCCTGCCTCTGACATGAGTAGTCTCATCAAAAGATCCCAAAGTACACGAAGTTTATCTTTTTCTTCCGTGTATCTTGATATGAAAATGGCTGAGAGGCATCACATCCTTCTGTATTTCCAACAAATGTTTAAGGTAACTATAAAGAGGTGAGGAAGCAAAATGTGGCTATAAAGTACATAGTAAGAGATCAGAAGAGAGGACATGGACCGTAAACATAACATAATTAGAGCAGGTGTACAAGTATATTCAGAGATCCAAAGAAGGTGGATGTCAGGTAATCAGATAGCAAAAATATAAATTCAGAAAGCCGAGAGCAGTGTGAAGTTAGCTAGGTGACTCTACAATGAAGAGGAACTGAGAAGTCTGGGCCAAACATTTACTAAGGGATCAGGTAATAGTAATAATATCTGGAGGGGCAGGAATAAAATTTTAACCAACCTGTACCTAACATCAGGATCCTTACTTCTAAGTGTTAGACCTTATTTAAAACATTATTTAAAACCTTATTAAAGCGTTATTTCCACCAGTTATATATGCAATAGAAAACAATAGACTTTTTAGTGTTACACATTTTAAATACCGATGCCTCAAAATAAAATGTCAATTCATCTAATGATTAGCTATTCTTTCTGTATCAATTCAGTCCTTCTTATTATATTCTGGCCTCCAGTGATACCCAGAGTAGACATTCCAGCTCACAGACCTCTAAGGAATTTTATATGTCCCACAAGTCCTGGGGATCCCCGGCAAGCAGGCTGGCCATAAATTCAGGGCTGACTTGGAGAATGAGATTTTCACTAGCATGATAACAATGAGCTTCAGCCCACCATTCCACTACTGAATCCAGGCTTGCAGCTCTTACTGACTCTGCTCCTGTTTTTAAAATAACTCCTATCCCTGTAAAGCCATTTTGCGTTGTGGTCAATACACAGGCTATAAAGCGAAAATGCTTGCATTGGTTCCTGGCTGAATAATCCTGGGCAGATTGCTTAATCCTTTTGTGCTACAGTTTCTGGTCTCAAAATAGGAATAACAATAGTACATATCTCATAGTGTTGTTATTAGGATTAAATGAGTAAGTAGATGTAATGTGATGAGAATTGTGCCGAAGAAATAGTAAACCTTCAACAAGTGGTAGCTGTTATTAGTGTTACCTTAAAGGAAACAGCTAGATTCCTTAATCAAAATGCCAATTTTTAATGTTGAACGCTTCGGAAGTGTTCATTTTTTTGTTAGCATTTCAGGATCTAAACTACTAGCAATTAACTTACAGTCTGCAACCTTCCCAGACTGCTTGGCACCTCATAAAATCTAATGTCCATATGTGATTTCCCAATGTATAATATGCACACATCAAAACTCTTCAGTTATAGATGAGCTTGATAACTTTCTTATTTATCATATGCTATACACACACACACACACACACACACACCCTGTTTCCCTGAAAATAAGACCTAGCCGGACCATCGATTCTAATGCGTCTTTTGGAGCAAAAATTAATATAAGACCCGGTCTTATATTATATTACATTATATAAAACCCAGTCTTACGGTAAAATAAGACCGAGTCTTATATTAATTTTTCCTCCAAAAGACACATTAGAGCTCGTTGTCCGGCTTGGTCTTACTTTTCAGGAAACACAACATATGTATATATATATGTGTGTGTATATATACATATATATATATATATATATATACATATATATGTATATATATATACATATATATATGCTAATCAGCCGCCCCAATAATACTTCTTATCATTTATATAGCATAGAAAAATATCTCCCCACACAATCTTGTGAGACAGATGTTGAAAACTGTTGATACTGTGAGTACATTTTATATATATATGATACTAGAGGGGAGAATAATGCTAAGGAATATCATTAAAAGATAAGAAAGCTGTGGGAAATAGGAACCTTATGAAGATTTCACATTAGAATGAAAAAAAAGGGGGGGGTGGGGAGAAAATTCAGATTCACAATCAATTGGCCTTTCAGTGTAGTTTGCTGTATGTGTTGGGAGATATTTTTCTATGCTATACAAATGATAAGAAGTATTGTTGGGGCGGCTGATTAGCTCAGTTGGTTAGAGCGCGGTGCTCTTAACAACAAGGTTGATGGTTCGATTCCCACATGGGCCACTGTGAGCTGCGCCCTCCACAACTAGATTGAAACAACTACTTGAGTTGGAGCTGATGGGTCCTGGGAAAACACACGTAAAGTAAATTTTAAAAAGTTTGAAAAAAAAGAAAAAAAGAAAGTATTGTTGGTGGCATTCTTGAGAGGTCATAAATGGCCCATTGTACAAAAACATCTCTGTCACCAACACTACCAAAGCTAATTAGTTCTGTAGTATTGTCTCCTCATCTAAATGCATAGACAGAGACTAAAGAACTTAAAAACATACTTGCTTATTCCACAGCTTTATCAGGCCTGAGTTTAATAATCACAATGAAATTTTCTTTACTATGAAGGACTCAACACAATAGACCATGTCACCTCAGGGAGTCTCATGGCACCCGGGGAACAGTGATAGGCAGACTGTATTCTCCCCAATCTATAAGTAGAGCCTTGGAAAAAGTTTTTAAGTTTTCAAATCACGTTACAGGGTTAGGGCCAGGCAGGTACTAGGAGAACTCTGGTGGTGTTTTACTGAATGCTCCAAGGACTTCCCTGCACCAATAATGTCTCAAAAATAAAAATGTAAACAAAACCTATAAAAGGTACATGAAATCAAGAGAAATATCCAGATGGCGATGGCAGCACTCAAGAAACTGTTAACCTGTTAGATGTACCTGTGTACAATCTGTTACATACATAATAGTTAAATAGTTGTTACTGAAACATAATAGTTAAATAGTTGTTACTGAAACCCTTTTTGGTCGACTAGCTTATATGAACCGTCAGTCTGAATCAAATGGTCCTGTCTTTTTTGCTGTATTTTTAACAATTTGTCCTAAATGCTATCGCATGCATAAAAATGCATTACAAACACTGATAATATTCAGTCTTTCTAAATTAAGAAGTTTACAAAATGTTTGGAGAGATAATATTAACATACATGAAATAATATCAGAATATCTACAATAAACGTATAAAATGTGATAATACATTTTAGTGCTCATGAATTCATGAAAGAGAAAAATCAGTGTGCCCTGGAGAAGACAGGGGCAGAACAGTGTATTAGAGAGCTGTTTTGATGGCATAGAGGAAGGTCTGATTAAGAACACACTTCCTCTCCTGGGTAGCATGCTCCCATATTTTCCCACTAGCAAAATTTGAACATTGCTCTGGACCCATCACTGTCATATGCTATCTGCTCTTGTCCTTTCCATCGTGAATATTTACTAGAATTATCATGTCCCTGTGCTCATTGCTTGTTGGGTATGTGGTGCCTTACAATTTGTCTTTTTAGAAGAATCATATCCTGTCATGATGAAGATATAGAATATCATAAGTTCAGAGTATTTGATCTTGCATGTTGTTTGTTGAGTTCTCTCTTTTGGAGAGAGAATGAGTATATTTTGTGGGCAAAAGGGAGGAAAGAAAGTATTTGTGACAAAGAAAGCAGACTGCAGTAGACTTTATAACATTTTAAAATATCGGCTGCCCTCATTAAGGAAGCACTATACATGCAGTTCTGTTGACATCAGGCTGAGCCATGGGATTTCTCTGTCTTTCCAGGTAAAGAAAAGATATATCCCATCCAACTGACATCAAGCTTTACCAGGTCACTTGCTTTGTCTAGTGAAATGTGAACAGATGCAAAAAGTTATGATTCTGAGCAAAAGCTTTAATAGCCCCTACCATGTGGGTGTTTTTTTTTTTTTCTGCCTAAATAAGAATGTCAGTATCCTACTGTAGCTACTCTATCAGGTTGAATAGTAGAAAAGAGATTATGTGAGAGAATCACGGAGAAATTGAGAGTAACACAGCATGAATGAAAAATAAACATTTTTTATTTATTTTTTATTTAATTTATTAGTTTCAGGTGTACAAGACAAGGTAATTCTTAGACGTTCATCATTTATATCCCTCACACTGTGAACCCCCCATCCACTAACCCTCCAACCTCACACCGAGCCATCACATTATATATATAAAATTATAGTTGGCATTCATTAATGTTTAGCTTCTGGTGTACAATGCCATGATCAGGCATCCACAGTATCCCTGAGGTGGTGTCCCAAATAGGACGCATGACCATCGGATACCCAACAAAATCTTTACAACATTATTGAATACGTTCCCCAAATTAATTTTCAAAAAACCCTGAGGCCATCTTGTGGTTACCAGCTGCTTCCTAATCCCTTCACCTTTCCCCTTATCCCCACCCCCACCCCGCCCATCTAACAACTCTCGGTTTTTTCTTTGTGTCCCCAAAACTGTTTCTGATTAGTTCATTCACATATTCTTTTCTTTAGATTCCGCATATAAGTGAGATCATATGGTACTTGTGTTTCTCTTTCTGACTTATTTCACTTAACATAATGTTCTCTAGATCCATCCATGTTGTTGCAAATGATGTCTTTCTTCTTTATGGCTGCGTAATACTCCATTGTATAAATGTACCACAGCTTCTTAATCCAGTCATCTACCGATGGGCATTTCAGTAGTTTCCATGTCTTGGCTATTGTGTAAAGTGCTGCAATAAACATAGGAGTGCATATAGATTTTTGAATTGGAGTTTTGGATTTCTCCGGGTAGATGCCTAGGAGTGGAATTACTGGATCATAGGGTAGTTCCATTTTCAGATTTTTGTTGTCATTGTAAACCACTAGGATTTGGGAGTTGTTTCTTACTACAGCACCACTTAGAGGACTGACTGATGCAGAGTGGTAAGATTTGTATCGGTGGGGAGAAAAACGCAGTCCCGTATAACAACAGCAGATGCGAGGAAAGGAAAGATATAAGATGTTTTTGAGAAACAATGAAGAGGCAGGCCTGAATAGAACAGAAGTGTTCAAAGAAGTGAGGCATGAACATTTGTGTGTAGGTATTTTTTTTAGGTCTTGGGAAATATGCAAACTAAGCATGAGAGTTTAGACTTGGTGTAGTAACATTAATGAACATTTCAGTTTTTAGGCAGGGGTCACATAGTGAAAATCCATGTAATGAGAGCTAGTTTGACTGTTATAAGTTGGAAAAAGTGATTGGGTGAGGAAGCAACAAAAATTCTGGAAAAGCTAAAGAAAGGACTGTAATAGTCATTTGATTGTGGGTGAAATGTGGACCATAAAAGTGGAGATAGGAACAAGGTGAAGGACAAAATAATTTTTTCAAGTAAAAATATAACATTTTTGGTCACTTACAGAATACAAAACATAGTGAAAAGGAATGACTCAAAGGTGATCTTATAGTTTCAAATATAAGGAACTGGGGGAATAGAAACACCAGATAGAGTAGGTAAATTAGAACAAAAGGTTAATTTTGAGTGAAAACTTTGTGCATGGAATCGTTTTTTATTCCATATGTTAGTTTTTGTTTGTTTGTTTGTTTGTTTTTGTTTACATTTGAGATGAACCATTCAGTGGAAAGTTGGAGAGCTTTACTGCAATCTATGATCAGAATTTATGAATCTTCTACACAGGAATTATTAATAAAAAAAAGAAAAAAATGTGTCTTCTGTGTCTTCTGAGGTAAAACAGAGCAAAAGTAAAGTTACAGAATGAAGAAGTTAGATATGCATATATACCAGATATATATATATTATCACAGAATTGATTTCTGTTTTTTAAGGATTATCGGAGACATGAGAGTGAGCAAGAATAGAGAAGATGGAAAAAAGTTCATTGGATATAGCAATCTTAAGTTTTATCTAAAGAGTCATTTAGTGATGAAGAAAATTGAGAAGACTCATGAAGTTTAAAGATGGCATTCAAAAAGCATTGAGAATCTTTGAGGAAGAGGGGATAAGTGTAGAAAGGAGCAAGTTTTTTACAAACCAAGAATGGATGGGATAAAAGATTCAGGTAGAGAGATTAAGTCAGCTTTAGGTAAGATAAGTGTTTCCACTTCATGACTCAGTGGGCTGGTGTGCATTTTAAAAATAAAATAGCCAACATGTATTATTTATTGAGTACTTACTATGTGTAAAGCGTTGTACTGAGCACTTGATATATATTATGTACTTTAATACTCCGAATAACTTTATTGGTTAAGTAGTGATATTGTTATCCCCATTTATACGGAAAAAGCCTTAAGGCACTGAAAGGTAAATGAATTAACATAGGCTACTGGTATGCGGGAGAACTGAGAATCAAATTCATTAGTTTGAATTCAGAGCTGGTATCCTAAACCACTACATGTAGGATTAAAGTGATCTGTGTTGAATTTAAAACACGAAAAAGTAGGTGAGGCCATTATAATAAATAACCTGAGGGGACTAGTAGCATTTTAAACAGAATGTCACTAAGTACATATATCTGTTCTAGTAACTAACATTTCAAACACTGAGACAGTTCATTAAAAAGTAAATATTTAAATAATCCAATATGTGATTTAACATATCTCCTCATAATTTATGATTCACCTATATTATTTCATTTGATCCTTACAGCAAACTATATAAAATATAAAATATAATATGGCTGTTTCTCTCTCTCTCTGTCTCTGTCTCTCTCTCTCTCTCTCTCTCTCTCTCTCTCTCATATATAAGAAAAACTAAGGAGGACAAGGAGAAGAATTTAACTTTGTCAAAGGTGCCGCCTTGGAGTTTGACAGAGCTGGAGCTCAAAGCTTTGTCTGTCTTTTTACTCCAAAGTTTGTGTTCTTTCCACTTTGCTAACTGGTTTTCTACTAAGCACCCCATTCTTTTGAAAATAACAATATGTAGACATACATAGCATTTGATAAAGTCCTCTGTTTCTCTGATTATCCCTGAAGAGAGTATAATGTAGGGATTAGAGAAATGTAACTCTCCAAGCGATACACTTCCACTCTGCACTGACTTCCTGACTTCCCCATTCTTTACATAAATCCACTTACTGTATTGAACTCAGAAATATTGACAGTTTGCTCATAGGGAATGCTTCAGACTTATTTTTTTATTATCTTTGAGAACCAGTTACCTGAGATAGTAAAGAAGCTCCCGTGTAGTCCTTTTATGATCCCATCCAAAATATAAATTATTACTTTTAACTTTCAAATTGAGCATCATTGGAGCTGAAAAGACATAATTTATCCCATACTCCTATGAGTCACATAGGTTAACAAAGCACAACTTATAATCTTTGTTCTTAATGTTGTAAAAAGGTTTTTCTTCAGGATTATTCTTGTTCTTGCTTAAATTATTAGAAATAATTTGTTGTAATCAAAAATAACATCTTAGCTCCCATTCTTTAAGTAGGCATTTTACAAATTATTTTTGTTTACTTCAGTCCAGCACTGTGAAATTACTAGCAAATGTTTGGATTTTGGTTAAAACAAAATAAATTATTTATTAAGTACAAAATGCAGAAAAACAATAGTCATTGCCATTATTCTTAGCTGTTTACTTTTCCGTAAGATTAGGTAAATAATTTAGCATCATAAACTGTCATATTTTACTTTGGGAAAACAATTCTTAAGAGCTGATTTGTTTAATTGAGCTTAGATATTTAGGTTTCATGATCAACAATATATAGAGATGAGCATCCATAAGCAAATGTTGCTAGTATCTGGTGCAGCCATTTGCTGTGCTGACATTCCGGTTTTCCAGACTCTAGCTCATCTCCCAGGAGCTGGCTTATAAAACTCTAGCATCATCCTACCGAAATGGTCCATTGGAACCCAAAACTGTCCATACCAGCGTAGCATAACCCCCAAGAGAATAAATAACTAGATAGAGCTAAATTTGAGAAAAGCTTATACAATTTAGAATTATCTCAGTGTATCGAGAGCCAGCTGTGAGGAGAAAACATGGTGCTTCTGGATCAGTAACTTGGGAGTATGTGGGAAAATGAACCATTTGACTTCTGCAAAGTAAGAAGTATTTCTATCCCAAAATAGCTCCTTTCACTTAAATAGCAAAGCCATACCAACAGAAACTCCTCTTCCAGCTTCATTTGAATTAATATGTCACTTTTTAAAATGCAAATATCCTGGAATAATTAAGGTGTTAATACCTTAGTTGGAAAAATCTTTGCTTTTTTTCCTTACATTGAACAAAAGTAAACCAATCTGTGAACAGGTAACCACCAGACTTCTGAGGCTCTTGAAAGTTAAGCAGCCTTTATGTTGGATGTGTTAGGAAACAACCACACTTACCTGTGTAAAGGGTAAAAAATACTGTTTAATGAAAACTAGTCCACAAGGTGTTTGGGATATGGATTAGAGAAAACTACAGAATAATAGACAACCATAATCTCAGACCCATGATGAGTGGATTTTCCCTATTCTCTGCTCTTTCACAAGCCTACCACATGATTATGGACAATTCACCTCATGTTTCTCAGTTCCAGTTTTATCAATTCTCAAATGAGGGTATTAAGTTAGATTTTCTTTTTTCAGGGTGGTATATATGCATTAATTTATTACTGAGATGAAATTGGCATATAACATTATATTAACTTCAGGTGTACAGCATGATTTGATATTTGAATACATTAATTATAAAATGATCATCACTGTCAGTCTAGTTAACATTCACCACACACAGTTACAAATATTTTCTTGTGATGAGAACTTTTAAGGTCTACTCTTAGCACCTTTCAAATATACAATACAATGTTATTCACTATAGTCACCAGGCTGCCCACAAATGAGATATCATCTCACATCTGTTAGAATGACTATTATAAAAAAGACAAGAAAAAATATGTGTTGGCAAGGATGTGCCCAGTTTAGATTGTTTTAAGGTTTCTTCTAGCCCAGATTGAAAATCAAAACAATCAGAATCAGAAAACCATGGACACTTAAAATTAGAACAGAACATATCTCAGCAATGACTTCATCGCTGTCCATTCAGGAGTTCTTCTTTAATATTGTTTGTTAAATAACCTTTAGCTGAAAACTGACCCAGAGAAGAAGCTGTCCACCTTACAAAGCAGCTTCTTCCAAGAAATAGGTGGAAGAACTCCATGGTTAACAGTTACGGCTCTGGAATTATACCTATCTGAGTGTGAATCCCTGCTCACTAGCTGAGTGACCTGGAGAAGGTCTGTAAGCCTCAATTTCATCATTTGTTAAATATATATATATATATATATATATATATATATATATATATACACACACACACATATACATATGTATATGTATATATATATATATATATATATATATAATTACTATACTTAATATTACTATTATTAAACAAAGACTTTCCTTTTGAGTAAATTTTAGTTAGGCTCCTTTGAGCCTTCTTCTCAACTAGGTCTCCGTGTCCATCTTTGCCAAGCCCAGTTTTAGCAAGAAACCTTCTAAGTCAATTCAGCAAGAATCCCCCACTCTTGATTTCTGATCAACCTTGAGAGTTAATTATATTCCTTATCCCCAGCCTTGATGTCTAATTACTCTGTTCTGCCTTGGTGAGAATCCTGTTAAGTAAGTTTAGTAAGAATCCTAGTCTTTATGTCTCCTCTTAGTTATTTTCCACCCATTCACCCCCTTACTCTGCTCACTGGCTGTAAATCCCCAGCTGCCTTTGTTATTTTTGGAGTTGAGCCCAATCTCTCTCCACTACTGCAATACCCCTGTTGTAGTAGTCTTGAATATATTCTTCCTTATCATTTTAACAAGTTTCCAATAATTTTTATTTAACATCTTTTCTAATTATTAGAAAGTTCTCCTTCATGTTGAGCTGACCACCTACCTGTTATCACTTCCTCTCACCGGTCCTAGCACTTTCCCTTTAGAGACATGACTAACATTTCTATTCCTTCTATTTGAAAATATTTCAGATACATAAAGAAGGAGCTCACATATATCACATCTTCTTTCTTTCTGGTTAAATATGCCCATTTTCTTCAGAGTTTCAGAACATTATCATTTTGGTCCCCCTGATATGAATATGTTTCATTATGTCACTGTGACTGTTATAATACTTCTAAAGTGATCATATAACCGTTGGGCAAAATTACATCATTATCTTTCTTGGTCTAGGCCCTACAATTCTATGAAGTTGACCTAAAATGTAGCTCACAGATGCGTTAATTTTTGGCAGCTGTATCACACTTTGGCAGAGCAATACTGATATGAATATGGGTTTTCTCTAACTTAAAATCTTTGTAGTTGATTTTTTTTAACTAAGTGCAAGATTTGATAATGGAATGGGATTATTCAGGATAGGCTTACAATAAAAGGCATTTACAGTCATCTCACGAAAAAATGATGGACATGCATCTTGTGAACTGAGTCTTGAAAGAGACGATGGCCATTATAATGATGAAGTGTGAATATTTTCTAATGGAAGAATGCAAGAAAGAAAGGCATAGAGATAGAAATTAGCAAATGGCATCTTGGTAGGAAGGAAGCAAAACAGTCAGTAATAACATATCAGGTTTTAGCTGAGATGTTATTTTTTTTGAGAAAGGCTCCTTGTACCCCCCATTTTAACATTGAGGAAATTTGTCATCAAAGCACCTTGGACCCAAATTGTACCAGTTTTCAAACTGTATTTCTTTGGCATGTATTATTTATTTTTCTGAAGCATAAAAGCAATTTATTACAGAAAATATTGAAAGTGTAGAAATGCACATTTGATATGAATTTTATAGACATATATTTATGTTACAGAATTATATACTCATAAATACAGATATACAGATATATTTAGTGTGTATATATATATAAATGAATATACAGAGGGTGTCAAAAATGTATATACATTTTACGAAAGGAGAAAAACTATTAAAATTGTAATAATATATACTGATAACAAAAGATGAATACAAGTCACGTTTGACTTCTGCAATTACAAGAGGTGCTCAAAGTGGTTACCATCAGTGTCCAGACACTTCTGATTACAGCAAACTACTGCTTGAGCAATGTTGACCGAAGTGTTTACTTGTATACATTTCTTTCACACCCTCGGTATATATAAATAAATGGATATATATGTGTATTTTTCTACCAATTCTACTTCCCAGAGATAACCATTGCAATTCAGTTGTCTGGGTCCATCCCACTTTTAGGCTGTAAGTTCCTTGAATATGTAAAATGAGTTATGTTCCAGGTTGTTAAACCCATAATCAAAGATGAAGATAAGATCCTTTAAGTATTAACACCTACCTGGCAACATTTCAATACACAGTCAGTATTACATATTATATAGAAATAACATATGAGGATGAAAGAGAGAATTCTACTCCATAGCACAATTACCAGATAAGTGCGAATATGTTTTTGTCTGAAAAAAACTTGGCACAAGCAAAGCAATCTTGATGACATTTAGACTTTAAAAAATTACTATGGGGAAGAAGCTTAAGTTGCACCCTGATAAAGGAATTTTGCTTAAAGATACGGTGTTGTTAGCCTTTTGTGCAGTTCAGCAGCATGCAACAGCAGTAAAAATGAACACTGGATTTAACTATAGCAACAAACATTGTCACATAGGGTTGGCAGAACAAAAGTAACCAGGAGAACAAGCTTTAGAGATGATAAAGTCTCAGTATCTTGGCAACCTTTTGTGTTGGGCTATTTTTTAAAACTGGATAATATTGTGCTCTATTTCTAATTTATTCAGCCTCTTGCTGAGGGATAGCAACATTATAACTATAGAAACTATGTGTCATCTTGACATTATAAGTATTTCTTAAATACAGTAATACTTGTTTTATTTTTTCTTGTTTAGTTTTCCTGGGGTGGGGAAAAAAATCCTTAAAGTCGTATTTAACTTGATAAGCTCAACTATGTTGCTTGGCTGACAAGTCACTATTTTTGTCCTTTTTTTATTTTGAGAAATACTTCTTAATGTTTCTTTGACTACAGCCTCTTCGTTAACCAGAAATATCTTTAAAAGAACTCCCTGGGATTTAATTTATGAGGTTCAAAAGCATAAGTAAACAGCGTCACTAAAACACAAATCCTTACGCTCCACAAATATTAAATGCCATTTTTGTGCCCAGCTTTGTGCTGAGTGCTCGTTATGTACAGGTGATATGAAAAAACCTAATCCTTGTGCAGTTCATAGGTCTGTAGCAAATAATAATCTCTGATAATTTTCGTTCTCTGCCTTTCAAAGATCTTTTACATCTGCCATGAAGTGAATAGTTTAAAGACTATGTATGATTCATAAGTAGCTGGCCTCTCAGACATTGCTGAGAAAGAGCTCTAACTTTGTTAAATTCGTACGTTTCTGCACCTCCTCCTTCTTTGGGCCTATGAATTGTAAATGTGCAAAGCAGCTCAAAGGCAAATCAAAAACCTTTGTGAAGCATGCCTCCCTCCCTATTCCCCAAGTGCAACTCATGGGTTGAGTCAGACCATCTAAAACCTTTTCTCAAATTTGTGAAAATCAGACGAGGCATTTTCACATGAGCCTGTGACAAATACCGTATGTAGTACCCTAAATTTTTTGACATAGATTATTATCCTGATATAATCACCATCGAGCATATCGTAATTAAATGTAGTGCGAGCAAATGTGTGTGGTGCTCATTAATCTTCTATGTGACTTCTTTATATAATTTCTTTTCCCGGTTCTATTTAAAACTATTTCACTATGCTTAGCACAGTAAATATTTGTTAAATCTATGAAGAATGAATGAATGAATGAATGAATGAATGAATGAATGAATGAATGAATGAATGAATGATATTTCACTCTTTCTGCTATCCCCTGGAGAGCATGTTCCACTTTGTTTGCTCTGTTTGCTAGTCTTTTAATAATGTTTCTAATAATAATGCCCCATAAATACTGCAGTTGCAACTGGAGTTTACCTCCTTCCCACTCCATAGCCCAGTGGCTCCAAATGCCTTCTGTTACGTTGCTTTGTCTCCTCTTCTCACATTTCTCATATTTGGGAGGCGTTTTTTGGGTTTGGTCTTGTTCTTTGTAAAACATCCCATATCACAATAATTTCTGGTAACTACATAGAAACATTTCTAAACCTCATAACTTCAAATTCTTCAATTTCATTTTATTATTTCAATGTTGTCTCTCCCCTTTCTGAGTCTTTACATGTAAAAATTCTACCGCTCCTAAAATCTACCAAAATATTTGAGCACCCATATGTTAAGCCCTTTACAAACATTACCCCTTTAACTCTCACGATAATTTTAGGATAAAGATGTAATACAGTTATATGTTTTGCACGTATGAAAAGGAAACAGAAACTCCAAATGGAGAGTTGGCCCAGTCTTACAGCTGTAAAGCCTGATGTCAAAGGAGCTCTGTGCCCCCCCCAACCCCCAGCTGCTGCTCCTCGAGCCACCCCCACCCCCCACCCCCACCGTGCTGAACTTCATCATTACTCTCAGTTTGCACCACCTTCTGCCTTTCTGTATTTGAAAGACAAAAACATTGACTGGCAAAATACTTTGACATTGATCATTTCGTCCTCTCATGAGAACTTGTGTTAAGTTTTCTTGCTCTTGTTGTTCTTTGAGGACTTTAAAATGACTCATTAATGAAGGAGCAGTTGGTAGGAGCTGTAATGTGCAAATACAAATTGGCACTTGGCAATGCTTAGTTATATGTACTGTATCCTGCTTCCCAGTAATTTCCAAATCCACTGTGTTTATGTGCATCTTCTCTTCTCTTAATTTCTTTGCACTAATGTCATGTTGCCTCTACTTCTTCCCCAAAGCAAGTCAAGCGTTGCCAGTGGCCCATCCTGCACTTTGGTGTCTTCAGTATTAACAAATCACCTTTTGTCTCATTTTTTAACACTCTGACTCTTGTTTCAGCTTTCCTGGAGTACCTTTTATGGATTTCAAATGTTCTCATCTTTGGTTTGTCTGTTGTTTTCAAAATGATGTTATCTGCATCAGATACCTAGGCTTATTAACCTATGATAGCATCTTTCTTTTTTTAATCATTTTCATTTGTCTTCTCTCTGGTTTGTTTCTTTTCTTTTGAGAGAGTTTACAGAACACAAGTAAAAATAAAGGACTATGTGCATAGACTAGCCTCATGTTTTTGTCACAATGATTTATTTCTTCCCCACCCATTGAGCATTAAAATGTGGGTCACTTTGATATATAACATCCTCACTTATTTTAGCAGCCTTATCTGGCAAACACTATTTTGGATCCAGATTTAAAGAAATTATTAAAGTTAATCATCAAAGCCACATTTTTGAATAAACTAATAAATGATTTTCCCACCTCTCCATTTTGGCCTGTTTTAGATCTCCCTTGAAATCTGCACTCAGTTATTTTTTGGATCTCTGGCATATCATTTGCCCTGTGTTTCATGCCTTCTGCTAAGCTTGCCAACCTTTGCAACAAGATGTCTACATAAGTCTTGTGACCAGTATTCAATCAGTGGTCTACAGATTCTAATGCTTTTCCTCTTTCCCTTATAATTATTATTGTAATTTTCCTTTTACTGACCTTTCACATTTCATTCATACACATTTTAATCCAAAGATTTCTTAGAATTCTTTTCTAAAGAGCTGAAAGACTCAGCAAAAAAAATCAAATACCAAACCCACAAGAAATATTAAATTCTACCTTAATCACTCTGTGCAGTTTTTGAGTTGATAAGTTTGCTGCAGAATAATTTTTAACCTCTTATTAATTCCTCGGTATTGGTTCACATCACTTTTGTTTTATATGACATAATTTTCTTAAATAACATTTTCTTGACTTCTAATTTCTCTTTCTGTGTCATTTTATTGCCTATTTTTAATATCATAAATCCAATCCTAACCTTCCCTTTTTTACATATCCTATGTTTTCTGTCAAATTTTACTCTTGTCTTAGATTTTCTCTGTACTTTTTACCTTGATGGAATGGACAAATTCTCTCACTTGTACTTTGATATTTGCTATTTTAGCTTTCATTTCCTCTCTTTTGTTTTTCTACTCTTGTTCTCCCCATTACATGTCTCTGCAGGCTTATGGAATGTTGATTTTCTTTTGAAAGCCTTGTCTTTGCTCAAGTCCCCTTTAAAATCATTCTTCATATCACTTCTAACCTCCCATCAAAACATCCAGTTACTCTCCTTTATGAATCAGGCTTTAGTTTAGATGAGCCCTTTCCTGTTTCCATTTCCTGGTTTGGATGCTTCTCATATGTGTTCCCCTAACACCTTGTATATGCCCCGGTACAGCTTTTGTCACTCTTTATTGTAACTGCCTGGTTCCTTATGCCAGTCTGGAAGATTTTGGGGAGCATACATAATCATGTCAGAGGCATCTTCAGCATGGTGGCTAAGGGTATAGACTAGGGTCATGCCAGCTATGACATTTACTACCGTATTTCCCTGAAAATAAGACCGGGCCTTATATTAAGGTTTGCTCCAAAAGATGTATTAGGGCTTATGTTCAGGGGATATCCTCCTGAAAAATCATGCTAGGCCTTATTTTCTGGTTGGGTCTTATTTTTGGGGAAACACAGTAGCTTATGGGCTTGGAAGAATTGCTCACTTCAATATGTATCATTTCTTCATCTGCAAATCAGGGAAATTATTATACTTGCATTGTAATTTTTTCTTTGTGAGAATCAAATGCTTAGAACAACTTGCAGCATAAGTCACAGTAAATGCTCCATGAAGTTTGCCATAAGGATTACTATAATACTAATTACTATTATTAGTCACAAACACGTTGCCGGGCTATCAAGCACAATATGTGCCATAAAATAATACTCAAGCTATGCCTGTTGAATAAATGAACTAATAAAAGAATGAATGATATCGAAAATAACAAACTCAGATAAACAATCTAGAAATGTAAGAGAGTGTATATAAATTGAGATATATTAAAGTGGAATTTCTCAGAAGCTAGATTGCTCTCCTGTTTTTTCCTTCTGACTGGCAGATATAGCTAGAAAGGAGCAGACCTTCCAGATGAAACTTCACCTAAAAATAGCTGGGCATTGATAATTAGTATGTACTTTAGCGATATCCTTTGTTATCTCAAGAAACTTCCTTTCTGGCCTCCTCCCAAATTATACTTCTGCCAAATATTCTCAGCTGATGAGAATTTTCTGGTTTTTCCATGGCATTGTAAGAAAAGGGAACTTCTTTCATATTTTACAAGCTAAATTCCTTCATGCACACAAATCCTGTCACATTTCTCTTTTTACTGAATTAGTTACAGTGTTAGAATGGACATGCAAATAAATATCCTATAACCACATGCTCTTTCAGATTGTTTCTAGCTCTTTCTTATGTAGATCTTTGTTGTTGTTATTGTTTTCTTTTCTGTCACCTTCATGGATAGGCAGCCAAAATCCTCTCAACTGGGAGTGTGCATAAAAAAATCAGAATGTTTGTACAGTACTTGTTCTTTCATTTTCCTTTTGAAATAAAAGTATGTATATATTCACATTTCTAATCACACATCATCAAATTTCCCCCCGGAATGACTCTAATTCCAATTCTTAATTTCCCACAATCTCTTTTTGCATTTGGTATTCATTGGCTTGATATCTGTTGACAACACAGAATGTGGTATAAGGAAAACATAGGCAGTGGGACTTTAAAGAAGTGTATAGTCTTTTTGTAATGTTAATTTGATAACATTTTACATATAATAATAATGGTTCTAGTAAAAATTAACATTTATTTAGCTTTTCCTACGTGCCAGCATTGATCCAAGCATTTTACATATATGTATTAATTCATTTAGTTTTCACAAAAAGCCTGTAAGTATTGTTTGTATTCCCAGTTTGCATGTGAGGAAACTGAGTGACAGGGATTCTAACAACTACTTGTTATTAAACACACATTGGTTGAAAAAAGATTTTAAAAATAAAAATGAAAAATCAATGGCATATCCTTTGGCATGTTTAATTGTGATGTTTAACGGACAATCTTGCAGTTTAAGATAACACTTTTAAAATAAAATTCTCTCCTAATGATGACTTAAGCCCTGCCTCTTGGTATCTTTAAAGAAAAAGAGATCAAATGAATAGCAGTAACCTCTACATTTCTGGTATTATTATCAGATGGGATAATCAGCAGAACCTGTAGGATCTTATTTGGAATTAACATTCTCTATTGTAATTTTGTTTCTGTTTATTTCTAAACTTTCTTTTTGTTTCACTGGAAAGGAAAGATTATGCTCAGTTTTAAACATTAACAGTCTACACAAATTGTTTTGTTACAACAAAACTAAATGTGTACACACACAAAAATGAAAAGTTAAGCAGTATATTATTAGGAATCAAATAAGGTAAAACAATCTAATTTTTAATATAGTAATTTTTATCAGTTCCAAGGAGGAAAGAATGTTATGATATGTGGTGGTCAGAAGTAAGTTTTGAATTACAATTCGTTTGGGCATTAAAAGCTAGGTAATTTGAAATGGGCATGAAGAGGAAAAGAATAAAAACTCAAAATGAACTGAGTGCTGACTTTGATACTGCCTAAATATTTTAGCCTTATTATATAATGTAAGCTTCAAATTATTCTTATGGGGTAGTTCCTATTATCATCTCCATTTTATAGAAGAAGAAATTGAGGTTCAGAGAGGTTCAATATTTTGCTCAAGGTCGCAGACAGATTAAGTGGTAGATTCAAAGGGCAAGATTCAAACCAGGTAGTCTGATTATAGAGCTCTACTTAACCACTGCAAATAGCCCCCCTTGCTGAGGAAGACTATTTTAATTTATTGGAAGTAGGTAAAAGAGGGAGAAATGGTCACAAAAAAGCAAATATAAAATAAACAAAAGAGAATAAAGAAATATCATGTTCAAATAGCCAAGAAAGTTGTAAAGAAAAAGATATCAAACCAATAGCAATAACCTTTACATTTCTGGTATTATTATCAGATATCATAAAATAATAAAATTGAACTTTGAAATGTATTTATAGAATTGTCTGTTTTTAGTTGGCATTTCTAGGTCCTGTTGTAGGTAACCTTTGGTAGAGATATATACCGTGTATCCCTGAGTAAAAGACCCAGCCAGACAATCATCTCTAATGCGTCTTTTGGAGCCAAAATTAATATAATTATTTTACTATAATATAAGACCGGGTCTGTAATATAATATAGTATGCTATAATACAATACAATACAATACAATAATATAATATAATACCGGGTCTTATATTAATTTTTGCTACAAAAGATGCATTAGAAGTGATTGTCTGGCTAGGTCTTATTTTCGGGGAAACACGGTAGTTGGAAGTCAAAAAGGAAGGATGGAGAAAGGATTCTAGAGGGCCAGCAGTAAGCAGCACACCTTCATAATGACCCCAATTGAGAGTATTTTATCCTAAAGTAGAACTTCTGTTATGAACAAGTTAGGACTTGAATGTACCTGGCAGGAGTTCACTAAATAACCTCTTTCTTTCTTTATTTATTATGTTTCACCAAGTTTAAAGTCCTGAACCAGTCTAACAGGGCTGCAAGATCTAAACACCCTAGGACCTCAAAATTCTGAGACCCTTCTCATTTTCTAGCTCTTATAAAAATAAATCTCATTTTTTATATCTACAAAAGGTAATTTCCAAGTGGGTTAAATTAAAGTGGTTTTGTTGACAAAAAATGGGTTCTTGGTGTCACCACAAGAAAGAATTCAAGGACACACCAAATAAACCAAGCTTATTTCCTTTATTATTGGGGAAAATAAAGGAAATGATACACTCCCAAAGTGGTGTGAGAGTGGGCGGGCCCAGAAGAAGAGCAACTGCAGGAAGAACAAGGAGACTTATGATTTTATTATAATGAGGGAGTGAAATATTCAAGAATTTGGGGTGGCATCGCAGGTGTACCTAGGTGGGTCCTCACTGACCACTCCTTCTCATCAAGAGGTGGGATTCCTGTGTCCTTAGTTGGCCTTATCAGAACTGTCATGGAGACGCAGCAGGTGGAGATTTTCCCTGCCAGCAATGCTAATAGAATTATAATTCATTACAATTAGCTAATATTCACCTTGAGTGGCAAGATGGTGTTCTGAGTCACCAAAATCTAGTTTTGGATGGTCTGGTAGCTGTGTCTTTTCTTAAGCATAATCTCATCTCCTTCCTATGTCTCCCCTCACATCCTCCTTTCTTCTCTCCCTCCTCTCTCCCTGTGACCTTATTCTTTCTGCCTAGGGTAACAGTTGGTTATATACAATAAATACATTAAATCAGGCTTCCTATTGCTGTTGTAATAAATTACCACAAACTTTGTGGCTCAAAACAACACAAATTTGTTATCTTGCATTTCTGTAGATTAGAAGTCTGAAATGGGCCTGCCAAGGAGAAAATGAAGGTGCCAGCACAGGTGTGTACTGGAGCCTCTAGAAGAGAATCTGTTCTTTGTCTTTTTCAGCTTCTAGAAACTGCCTGCATTCCTTTGCTAGTGGCCAGATCATTGACCTCTGTTTCCATCATGACACGTCTTCCTCTGACTTTGAAACTCCTGCCTCCCTCATATAAGGTCTCTTGTGATTACACTGAGCTCACTTGGGAAATCCAGAATAATTTCCCCATCTCACGATCCTTATTTGCATCTGCAAAGTCCCTTTTGCCATATAAGATAATATATTCATAGGTTTGTGAACTGACACATGGACACCTTTGGGAGGCTGTCAGTCTGCTTACCACAAATAGTAAAAATAAGCCTATGAAAGAAAAGAAGAAAATACTAGAAGATATAAATCTGGAGATGGAGAAGCATATCATAAGCATGGATTGAATAAGGAAATCATAAAAAAAGGAGACTGACAAACCAAGTTTCAGAAATCTACATACAAGGAATAAACATACCACATTAAGTAAAATAACAGGCAAATGGAAATCTGGAGTAACAATTGCAGAAATATATAAATAAATAACATTATTGATTAACAAATAATATTATTGTAAAGATTCACTTCTCATTCGTGTAACACCTGCTGTGGGTTCAGCGATGTTCCATGGCACGTGGTGGCTCAGGGCCTTAGTCTGCTTCCATGTGGTGGCCCTGCCAGCTGAACCTAAGACTTCAGGGCTCACCCCAAACTTCGATGACTCAACCCAGTAAACAACTAGCCATGTGGTTCAGGATAACTGAAAAAGAGGTGGAAGTGTATTCCTTTCACCTGCTATAGAATGAGATAAAAATTAGTGATAATTAATAGTTTCTGAAACAGGTATATATTGTTTGGTCCTGCTTTTTTATTGTTTATATCATATGTATGTATATATACACACACACACAAATATAACTATATCTACTTAATTCTGCACGTCTAAACTAGGGGTCGGCTCAGTATGGCTCTGGTCAAATATGGCCGGGTGCTTGTTTTTGTACAACCAACCCACTAAGAATGGTCCCTAACATATTTAAATAGTTGAATAATATTTGGTGATACATGAAAATTGTCTGATATTGAAATTTCCATGTCCATAAGTAAAATTTTATTGGAAACACCATCTTGCTCCTTCATTTACATTTATCTTTGGCTGATTTCAGATATACAGCGGAGCTGAGTCGTCACAACAGAGATCACATGACTCAAAAAGCCTAAAATATTTACCATTTAAGCCTTTACGGAAAGAGTTTGCTGACACCTACTCTAAATGCCTAGGAAAAGTAGGCATAAAAACAAAATTCTCATAGTAATTACTTGTAGGTCTGGGATTTAAGATAATTTTTAGTTTTTATACATTCTTCTATTCTCTGAAATGTCTACAATGAATATATATCACAGCCATATTTGAAGGAACATGGGAAAAATTAATAAAAATAAAAATAACTCTTCTACAGAATCTCTAAGAATAGTCTTACACAATTAGTTCCAGATAGCTGTCTTTTCTCTGGAGGTCTCCAACCTGGCAAGAGACACGGGAATGTTACTAAAGATAGGGCCTGGCTTCCTTTCTAATCTCTTCTCCCAGTCCTCTCCCCCCCATTCTAGTCTCTATCCACACTCCCTTTTTCTCAGTTCTGCAAAAAAACAAGCTCATTCTGTCATCACGGCCTCTACACTTGCATTTCCCTGGAGAGCCCTTCCTTCAGATTTTCACATGGCTGACAACTTTGTCATTCAGATCTTAGCATGAATGTCACCTCATGAGATATCTCTCCTGACTCCTCTGTGTAATGTTGTATACCACCAGTCAGTCTCTAGCACATTTTGCTGTGTTCTTTTTTCTATGCACATACTACTATCTGCTTTATTTCATTTGTTTGTTTATATTCCATTGTCTATTAGAATTGAAAATCCACTATTGCAGACTAATTATCAGTCCCTTATCACTGTTGTATCCTAGATTATTGGACAGTGAATTGTGAAAGATTACGTATATATGTGTGTGTGTATATATATATATATATATATATATATATATATATATATACACACACATATATATATATGTATACATACATGATTATTACCCATTCAGTGTATGTTATATACATATTAACACCTTAAACAATCCCAGTGAAAAGCCAAATCGCTCCTGGTAAAAGCCTCTGTAGTTCAACAAAATCCCTATCTTTTTGTTAGTCACCTGTTGACACTTGAATTTTGATTAAACTGTGCCCATGACAATAAAATAAAAAAGTGGTTCTTACATTTGGCATGATATATTGATGATTGAAGATAAATATGCAACTCTAAGCAAATTTGGTGAAAATAATTAAGAAGAATTTATTTGAAAAAT
This sequence comes from Rhinolophus hipposideros, assembly GCF_964194185.1. Lineage (NCBI taxonomy): Eukaryota > Metazoa > Chordata > Mammalia > Chiroptera > Rhinolophidae > Rhinolophus > Rhinolophus hipposideros. Next base: position 32,347,442 of record NC_138047.1, read on the forward strand.
CATATGATGTGTGGGTCCACTAATTTGCTCTTTGTTTTTGTGACAACATGCTGATGATAGAAGGACATAAATGTATGAGTGTGTACCTAATCAACATCAACACACATTTGTTAGATATCTGATTTGTCGAATGATAAATGATAAATATTACTATTTTCAAGAAACATGCAGAAAATGTTTCTTCATAGGGAGAGAGACCTATGGAGATAGGTTATAGAGATAAAATGTTATTAAGTTAACATGTGTTGTCAATATAAACTTAAAATATTGTAATAACCTAATTCATATTATGAGAATCATATTCCTAAGTCTTAACTTCCAATGGGAGAAAGTGGTATACTCTTGAAAGTCAAAACTAAAATTAAGTTTTTGAAACTTATCCTTTTGCCTATAGGATTTCTGAACTTTCTTTACATTTAGAAAAAGTCAGATACAATTTCATGGCTTAACCACAAAATAAATTTTTTACAACCCATTATTCCTGGGGACTAAGATCTAATTCTCCTCTTTAAGTTATAGTCTTGGGAATGCCGTCTGATTTCTCCTTTTATTTTCTACAATATATTTTCATATGCTATCTTTCCAAATGTCATATAAAACCAGCTATTGTCAGAAACTATTTCACTGAATTTGAGGCATTCATAAAAATAAAAAACATATAGAAAGGAGTAAACTCTACATAGGTAGGGCAGCAATAGAATTTTGCCCCCTTTTTAAAATTCTTTATCTGTCCCATGCCTTTGCATTTCTTTCACTTCTTCACAATTTTTATCTATTTTTTTTCTATACATACGTAGATTCAACATCAGTCTTCATTTGAAGGGGTCCATACTTAGAGATTAAAATTCCCTATTAGTGTCGGTTAAATGACACTCCCATAAAACACAGCTAATTGGTGGAGGAGGAGTGTGCTATTTGCCAAAAGGCAGAAAATACCACATTAAGGAAGAGGTAGCAACTGTGTGACCTGCGGACCTTGGAAAATGTGTTCACGTTTAGTGCAATAGGAATAACCTTGTTCCATGGTGTGGAAAAACATAAATCTCACAAGCTGTGGTTTACTACTCAAAGGTGTATTAAATCCCAGTATTGTGGTCACAGGAGGGTCTTTAAAGTACTATCATTACTGCTTTTACAGACACAGTATTTTGTCTATAATACTCATGAACAAATCTCAAAAACAGCCTTCATGATACAGATTAACATAATTATTTTTATATAACAAATGTTGTGGTTTCTCTTCCAACACGTTCAGAAAGTCAGCTACATCCATGAAATCTATTTCCTATTCCTCCGATAGATAAAATAAACAACTCTTCCTGTTTCCTGTCTCCACCATAGTCACTGGAGTTGTATGTCAGTGTGAGAGGAATGGAAGTTACGTGCACCTGCTTCAAGACCTGGACCATAAGCACCTTCACTTCCTCAGATGCCAACTGAATGTTGATCCAAGCTGCAGACCGTTATCAGTTGAGCCATTATCAGTGGACTGACTGCTCCCCAACTCTGTTGTCTGTGAATGAGATATGGAGCAGTGTAGCCCCCATTCCTCCACTGCCTATGAAGTTTACTTAGCTGTAAACATCAACTACTGTTCTCTTAAATCACTAGAATTTCACAGATGTTTTTTCATAGTGACGACAGTTGGCCCTTGAACAACAGGAATTAGGGATGCTGACCACCCACGCAGTTAGAATGCGTGTATAATTCAAGTCACCCCTCAGTGTACAAGAATTCTCAACAGCCACTTAACCCTTGAACAACGCGGGTTTGAACTGTGGGGTCCATTGAAAAGAACCGTTTTTACGTGAACCCTGCTAGTTCAAAACTGTGCTGTTGGAGGGTCAAGTCTAATGACTTAAACGATACAAAAATCTATAACAATATGTTTATCCGTGTTGCTATCCAGTTTTTCTCCATGGCCATAGTTAATGCTTTTATTTCTTTTAGCCATTTGCCCAAATAGATTTCAAGCAGTAGAATAAAGAGGAGAGAATATCCATTCATCACTTCAATATTTATTGAATATCTCCATCATGCTAAACACCATGTCTACCACACATACGAGGTTGAACTGCACAAGTGCTGGTGTGTGTTGTAGCGAAGGTTGTGCGATTCTGGAGCCAGTGGCTGTAGCATCAGCTCGCCGCCTTCCACAGGCAGCACTTTTACCTGTAGTAGTAGCAGCTCCCTGGGCTGCTTATTTCTATAGCATCTTTGGGAATCATCCTTACTGAAACATATTTCTGTTGTCCTTCTGGTGATTGAGCAAATCATTTAATAATTCTCTGTGCTAAAATGTTTTTTGCTTAAATGGCTTCAGTGGATATTGTTCTCTAAAACTGAAACTTGTATCACAAATATTAGGCGTCCCGAGAATATATCTTCAGATGTCTCAGTCTTTCTACTCCAGTTCGAGAAGCATTGCATTTGATGCTAAATTTTATTATTTTAGGATTTCACTTAGTAAATAACGTGTGATTGCAAACTTGAATTTCAAAGCAAGAACTGAAATGTATTAGTATTCAATGATAAGATGTTCATTCAGATAACTCAGAAGAAGTTCATCTTGTTTATTAACAAAATGAAATAGAAAATCTACAAAAGTATATATTAATGTGTGAACCTGTAAATATCCAGGATGCTACTGATCCGAGATTGAAAATTCTGGTGTAAAGCAGATGGCTGCATCGTGTTTGGTACAGTCAGGAGAAAGCACTCAATGTTTCCTAATTTTAAATATCATGTTGCTATTAAGTATCAAATAAGATAATAATGTGGAAGTATTTTGTAAAGTGCTATACCTATTGTTGATAGTATCATTTACATGAATGACTCACATTTTCTTAGTGCCATAGTGACAATGGGTCAGTGTCACAGTACTGTAACTGAACGACAATACACTGTGTATTTTATCTACTAAAGGCATGGATGGAAATTACATAAAGGGCCCTTCACTCTACAGACAAGATTCAAGTTAAGTAGCATTAGTATAAACAAAAGAGGTGTCCAATAATGGAATGCCCATAGCTGTTCTCTAGGTCAAGATAGAGAGAAGCCTGCGTGTAGAACAGTTTAAATTACTGCTTCTCAGGTTCTACTTTACTCTGGGGATCTCAGGCTGTCATTATAACACCTTTCACCCGACTGAACTTGCAATTGAAAATAAATCAGTCTTGAGGTGATTGAAATTACTACTGCTTGACTTCTCTCACTTTGTCATTCCAGAGGAAGTCAGGATTAGCAGTGGATAGAAAATTAACTGACATTTTTTCTTTCATTTTGTTGCATCACAGGCTTCAAGAAAATTAACCATCGCATCATTTTTTCTATGAACGCTAACATTATATGAATGCTAACATTATATGAATGCTTAATTATAAATTTAGTATATGTTTCCCATATTTATTTTATGTATATTTTCCTCAGTTCGTTGTCCTCTGAACTCAATTTTAAAATTTCCTTTGAGTTCCAGACCTTAAAATTCAAAAACATAAAAAATTTACATACTGTTGATATATATATCTATATATATATATAAATTTTAAGTAATTTTTTATAAATTTTTTTTGATATCTATATCTATATATAGATATAAACTTTTAATACATTTTTATAAATTTTTTATATATAAATTTTATTATAAATATAGAATATTGGTAGGATGGATTTATATAGCATATGTAAACAGCGTGGATATATAAATATATATTTTCTACAACATATTTATAAATGTTAATATCACAGATGACCCAACTTTCACAGATCATTTTAGTGATTAATTTATTAGTTAACTATATTCCACTTTCTTTGAATTCATTAATTCTACTTTTATTTTGCATAGCACTTTCATAGTTAACCACAGAACTTCATTTTTGCACCAACTACCTTTTAAAGCCCTGTTTCTCCCTTTTATTTATTTTATATTCAAGCAATCTATATGCTTTATAAATTTGCCTCATTGTCTTCCAGACTGCACCTATTCTTGTCAATTTCTCTGCAGGTCGCATACTCATGACCTCACACCTGTGTTAAAGCATTACCACGCTGTCAGTTTCCCGACACAAGTCCCTTTTCTGTCTCCACTTCCACACGTTTCCTTCACCAGGTCCCAGTCTCTTGAGGATGTTGACCATGCTGCAAACTTGTTCAAGAACCTGTACTCGGTCTCACCATTTTGTGCAAATTTTACCAAATGAAAAAATTGTTAATCTTATGAAAAAGAGTTCAGTGACTTAAATGAACAAATGTAATGGCATTTCTTTGCTACACAACCCATAGAAACGACAATATGCTAATACACACCATAAATCACCGTGAGGGCATTTGGTAGGTAGCAGTGCCCAAGTAGAATATTTTGGAGAGGAAGAGATATAACATTAATATCTAACAGAATACCAATATTTTGCAAAACACCATTAAAGGAAAACTAATCTGTGAAAATCATTTTGAAAAAGCCTATTGTTAAAGTCTGACTATTAAGCAGCTTACACATTTTTTAAAAATCTCCTCAACAATTGTCATGAGCCATATTCTAGGTGGTTTTCTGACATCCTACACAAGGTCTGTTCATTTTCACTTCTGAGACATTGCTCATGCAGCGTTCCAAACGAAGAAGATCACCCTCTTCCTCTTCACCGATTTTTGCTCAGGACTATTATGATTTGCGTAAAACTCCCCATCTCCCAAAAAGCCTTTTTTAATTACCTCCATTTTAGGCTATTCTGTTTGTAATTTAGAGCCATAGTAGATATGCAAATATTTTACTTTTCCATCTAAGAATTATATCCTGTTATATATAAATCTTGTCTTTCTGATTGTGACGTAGCTTAATTTTGAGGTGTGAAATTTCTAATTCTTTTGCTGCCCATGGTAGTTCATGTTAGTCAGTGGGTGCTAATGGGTTATTTGGCCAGTGAGTAGTGGATACTCACTACAGTGGGTTGCTCAGGTTCGTAAGAGGCAGGCAAAGGTTATGACACCATGCCTCAAAGACAGCAGCTTGAGAAGCCAAGAGAGACACTTAAGCTGAGGTAGCTTGGGAAGAGTGGCCGTCTAGTGAAGAAAGTCTGAAGACTGGAGCATTGTGTGCTAACCGGCCCAGTCCGTGGGCAACCGGCTTGCCACATAGCAGAGCCACATGGCTTTGTAGGCGTGCAGTGGGCTGCAAGGCCCAAGCATCCTGCGTCTGTGGGTCGGTATGGCTGTGGTCTTGCCGGGTATCTGCGCAGTCTGATGCTGTGGGTAAGAGCCCATAGCCTCCCTCAAGAGGTCACTCTTGCTCATCCACTTACCCAGTAGGGATAGGATAGGGTTCTGTAAGGCCGGGCCTGAGATGCAGGGATCCTGAGATGACTTTAGTATTGCAAGGGCCACAGTGGATAATTCTATACTCTGCCCCACTGTAGTATAGAAGGAAGCATTGCTTAATTCTTACTGTTTATGTTTGTGTCTCTAGAATGAGTTACTGGTTATAATGTCATTATGTGATATTTTCCGCGTATATTATTTGTTTGTAGCTACAATCGTAAAACATCCTTTCTGTTGCTATACTCAAGCATACTGTCAATATCTCTGGATACATTTTAAATGGACAGTAGCAGCATGGTGAGTCAACAGCTGAGAGTGACAGTATGGCAACAGACACTCAGTACTTTCATATAAATGAACATTATTCCTGACAGCTTATGCATGACTCAAGAAAACAACTTGCAATATATTCTATACATGACAGAAGGGACTCAATGGTTTTTACCAGGACTATATTTATAATGCTTTATAAGCAAAGAGACAATATACGTACCCATCATATGTAAAATATGAATTATGTAAATTTAATTATCAAGAAATTAAAGTATTTGAGAATGAATTATATTAAAATTTTAACATTTGTCAAATCTGAGTAATGAAAACATGAAGGAATATCGTGTTCTTTATACATTTCTATATATTCATATTTCTTCATAAAAAATGAAGATAGCAATAACAATTCTGTATAATTCACAGGAGTTTTTGTGAGATCATTAACAATTTATACCTTGATGCCATTTTATTTGAATCCCATAGATCACCTTGTTTTGAGTCTGTATTTTCTAAGCAGCTTTCTGATTATAATTGCCTACTTTAATGACCTTATTGTATTGTTTCTCATGAGTTTTAGTTTTCATTTTAACTAATACTTTCGCATTTTGTTATATGCTTTGCTCTCAGTGCACTCGGTGATATGAGTCTGTTCCAGACAGACAGATCCCTACTGATAATACTCAATTTTTTTTTCAGCTGTCTGAGTCTGTACAGGTAAGAGTCAGACTCTAAAACTGTGCTTCTGATTATCTGGGTGAGGGTCCTGCATTTTGATCTGGTGACGGGGATCGTCATGCATGAATCCCAGGCATCTACACCCATATTCTCACATATGTGTGAGTAAATGCTACCTTCTGTGTTTTCTTACTGTCGGCATCAGGCATCTCTTGATATTGCCCAGACGTTAGCAAATTCTTTCTCATTGCAACACACCAAATCAATATATTTGTCATACAAAATCCAAAATCTATTCTTTTATTTTGTAAAATGTTTTCTTAAAGTTAAACAAAGGTCCAGTTAACATTTTTCTTTTTCTTTTTTTCTTTTTTTGATTCTGAGAAATGAGACAATAAATTTAAGTCAATAACCTAAGCATCGAAACATGCACAAATTTGTCTCAATGCCTGGGACTTTATGTATTTATCCAGACTTTGGTTTAAGTTTGACTCTTCCCTGAAAATGCATTGGCACAGCATACAATTGAAAATTTCTTTAAATACTCTAAAGAGATATTATTCAAGGTGTGTTCTGTGGAGAGTGTGTGACCTGTCTACACTCTGAAATAGGATATGTAAGATTCCATTTTTTCTAATGTGTGGGAACCAATTAGCATTGCTCTGTGTTCTAAGTGTCTTGTCGCTTAGATGTGCTGTGCTAAAAGGTCAGCACAGAAAAAGCTAGGATGGAAACTCTTTTCAGAAATATTCTGCTACTGTATCCATAGGCCTTTTCTGCTGCAGAGTTTACCGTAAATAATTATAAGTAGAAATCTAGGAAGTTTATTTGTATAAAAGTAATAAGTGAGTTAATTTTATCAATAGGAGAATGTAGATCATGAATATTTGGCTTTAAATATCTCTTCATAGAGATAAAAATAGCATCATTATTATATTTTACACAAATGCCTTTTTTTTTGGTTCAAGGCAATCTTAACTCAGTGCCCTCACCATTCTGATTGGCATAATATCTTGCTTTCTCCATTATAATTAATTGAATGCAACTAAAACTGATGATTTAATTCATTAAAAGAAAGTATTTCCAATCTTAAAGCCATGTTAGAATTTTAAAATATTGTATCTAAGTATGACTTACTTTTGTGATGGAACCCATACATTTCACTTTGTAGTTTGAAGTCCATGTTTAGAAGACTTTTTTTCTCAATAAAATTGGTGTCCATCATTGTTTAGAGCTGGCTGAAGTAATCTAAGTAATAACAAAGGGCAAATTTATTATTTGGATACATTGGGCTGTATGAATTCAGGAGAGGTGAGGTTGATATAACTATTTTGCAAGCCACAGACATACAGATAGTGGTGAATTTGTGAATGAAGCCTTTGAGGCTAGCTTAGAAAAGCAGGGACAATATTAGAAATAAGTAATTCTGGTTTCTTGTTTGCTTTTTGTTCTGTTCAATGTGCACAAAGCAAATATCTGCTGATTGATGCTCGCTTATACCAAAGTTGATAAAATGGATAGCAGGACAGCAAGCAACGATATTATGGTTCACAATGCCAATTTCATCATCAACAGCAGCAAAAGCTGCAGTGACTGGCACTGACTATGAAAGTACACAGGAATGAACCATGGAAGCTGTTTTCTATACCTTTGTTCTAGTATTTTCTTTTTATCACATTGCCATGGCCTCATGAAGTGGGTTCATTCACTATGGTCTGGCTGGACTTAATCTTTATTAATCATCCTATTTTCAAAAACGTCTATGAAGTTATGTACAAAGACAAAAACCTCTGCACTGGGCTCTGTCATAGATAAAATGTAGTACATTTATAAACTTTCCAACAAGGAGCTTCTTCCACAACTTCTGTATATTACTATGTGTGTATGAGCCTTGTGTAAAAACTAAAATGATTGTATTGGTTTCGGTACATTAGAGTCGAGTGAATTATTTGGACAACTTACATAAAATGGAAATATGCAAGAAATAAATTGCATTTATATAAATATATCATTGTTTATATAGTAACCTTCACATACAGGTTTAAACCTTTGTAGACATGTTGTATACCCTTCCTCTCACCTACATTTTATTCATTAATGGCCCCATAACCTTTGTTAACTTGAAACAAATCTTACAGAGATACTGAAGAGTACACCAGTTTAGAGAAGAAATCTGGGGTCAGACAAACCTGGGACTGAATCTTGACTATGTCGTTTACTAGTAGCTGTGCAGAATATGCTGTACTATTTTATTTGTTTGTTCACTTACCAAAAAAAAGATAATATTAATAAGAAGTTTATATGTTTTTCTTGTAGGTTTAAAAGAGACAGTGCATGTAAAGTTTCCACATTACCTGTGGAAATGTATGGTAAGGAAACACTCAAAACTGACAGCTGTTAAAGCTATCTTTATTATTTTTATTTATTATTAGAACCTGCTCATTCACAACTAATAATCAAGTCTCAATTTACAAACAATTGTTTAAAATTGAAAAAAAAACATTTGGAAGATTCAGATTTTACAATTTGGATATGAAATACAATGAAACTGAAGTACAGACAAAAATCAATAGCTTATTTCAATTCACTGACTGAAACATGGTCTTAGTTAAAATGTAGTTAGACAGACAAAATATGTGCATTTAGATGGAACAGTTGTCACCTTAGTTTTATTAATTCTCCCCCATTTGTTATCTAGCACCTGACATGCCTTTAATGCATTTTTAGTTGGGTATTTTATTAATTGAAATTTCAATGAATCTGAAGTTGTCCAGGAAGATTAGAATCTGCTACATGTGTTTTTTTTCTTTGAAAACTATATTGTACAATAATATTCATAGCTACACCCACTCTCCAGCAATTTTGAGTTGTGTGGAATGAGTCATACAGACATATGCATGTGTATTTTTATCTGGCTAGAAAATGTCATGCCCATCGAATTCTCAATCTTCTAAATACATGCACTTCTGGGCTTCAGACCTCATTCTTACATGCATGGAATGCAACATGTGAAATACTATTTCATAATGTATGTAAGTTATTTTTTAAAATCACTCAATAGAACCTATTTGAGGCATTGCAAATGTTCTTTTGATGAAACATACCATTGTATTTATAATTTTTAATAAAATATTTTATAAAACCTAAAAGAAGAATAAACAATGGTCATTATTTAGAATAAAAAATGTGAGACTTCCAATAAATTAAGAGACATTTTGATATTTTTATTTGATTTCACATAGTATAAAATAATAACACAAATACATACAAAGACGATATCTTATGTTTGGATTTTTCAATGAAACTTGAACAAAGAAATGATAGATTGATCAAAAATATTTTTGAATTATAAGAAATTTTTAAAGTTAAAATTGCAAATTGGTTAACAAAATATCTGCTAATTAATCACTAACATATTGTATGACTGTGAAGATTATTAAGTAGAAACTTCACTTAAATTGGAGTTGGGAGGGTCTGTAGGGGAAGCTCTCATCAGCAATTATCTCGAGTAGGAAGGGGTATACTTTACTTCTCTAGCAGGGAGACATTTTTCTACTCTACTAGTTCAACAGGAAGAAGGAGGATCTTCTCCTCACCAAGCAACCACTCAGCCATTGAAAGACTTACATCTCAGCCAATGAAAAAGCCAGTACACTTTGAACTCCCAATTTCCTCTAATGGACTCTGTTTACAATGGCTCTTATGGACTCCCCCTTTCTTTTACAAAAGAACATTCTCCTCCTTTGTTCTCTGGACTTGAGCATGGTTCGCCATTATTCTGCATGTCCTAAATTGCGATTCTTTTTTTTTTTAATTAAAGTTTATTGGGGTGACAATTGTTGGTAAAGTTACATAGATTTCAAGTGTACAATTCTGTATTACATCATCTATAAATCCCATTGTGTGTTTATTGTTCCCAAATAAATCCATTTTGCTAGAGAAATATCTGATCATGTTTTGCTTTTAAGGTCCAGATGCCCTATAACAGGATGCGATGCTATCATAGTTTATCAAAACAACTATTTCCAGGTCAATCTTTTTTTTTTAAATCTTTTGAATATAATTTTATATTACTAGCTTTAGTTTAAAGTTGTTTTGACATTTGCTTCAACCTGATACCTCTTAAAATCTTCAGAAAATCGAATACTTTGATTCAAGATTGTCTCACACTCCACATTAACCACTGAGTTATTTGAAGCAAGTTAATCTAATAAATCTTGCTGTATGTTCTAATTTCCTCAATCATACTGATTTAAACCAAAAATAGACAAAGATAGCTTATTTATTAAGACAGAATACAATCAAAACATTGTAATAATAGAGTCTGTGGGTCCCAACATGCACATTCATCCCCCCACACCTCTACCAAAAGCCAAACTTATTTGCATGAGAGTCAAATTCATTTCTATTCTCAACTACCTTTCCAATGAAGTCTCCACAACACTAAATGCATGATTCACCCTTTTTTTGAATACTCAACATTTCCCAGCTTTTGCATATACATAGTTCTCTGAGGAAAAGCAATATTATTAATTCAGCTGGAGTATGGGTATATGGCTAGAAAAGGGGGCAGATAGGGCTAGAAAGATGAATGTGACTCAAAGTATGGTTTTGAACCTTTGCCTATAAAATTCGAGTTGCTTTTACTAATCGATGGGAACATATTTATAATATTTTAGACAGAAAGTGTTGTAGAAAAGTCAGCCAGGCAATACTACATGAGAAAGCTTGGAAGGAATAAAAAATTGATATAATACTGAATGAGGAAACTGTAATTGAATGGAAAGGAGGTGAAGGAGTACAATGTGTTGATAAGAGCATAAATGTATATCCTAGTTCCCCTGCTTACCAACTGCGTGGATTTGTACAAGTTACTCAGTTGCTCTATTGCTCTAATCTTTACCTCATTTTACAAATGAAGATAATAAAGTTACTACTTTATAGATTTGTATAAGAATGAGAATTTAATGAAATGATACATACAAAGTATGTAGCATAGAGCCTAGCTCATAGTAAGCCTCCAAGAAATATTGCTTATTTTATTGTTATTATTGTAAAATCAAATAAATTTGATAGCATATTGACTATAAGTATCAAGAAAAAAGAAAGAATAGAAAATCATCCTAAAATTTCTAGCTTGAGTGCCAGGAAAAAGAATGACATTAACAGAATTTAAGAATACAGGAGGCAAAAGATCTTTAGAAGACAAGAAGCTTTTTTTTTTTTTTTAATTTCTTTTATTTGAAGGAGTCCTGGGATGTCCAGGTAGAACTTATTCAGTAAGAAGATAAAATTGTGCCCCTACTGCGTAAGAGTGAGCCACCAACTTACCATGTTGTAAATAGACTATGACAATATCTGATCAAAAACTGTATTTTTTATTTCACTTTTGATTTTTATCCAGTGGATAGTTTTCCCTCAACTGATCATCATGATCATACAGGAATCTAAGTCTATCATTAATGAACTCTAATCAAAGAGATAAACTATTTCACAACCAAGGCTTGTGGTCTCGTGGATACAGACTCTGAGTCACATTCCACACACATATAATCATAATGTATATTTATTTAGAAGAGAAATGCAGCCATAGTTTTGTGCATTTTCATCTGTAGAAAAATTTTTCAATTACCTCGGAACATTAAAGATGACTCTGGGAATCTTCCCACAATCAATTCAGGGAATTTTCCCAAAGTTGAGGACTCCAAGAGTTGAACTGTGTTCTTTGACTTTAGCTGAGTTCTCAGTGAAAATAACATTATGCATATCTTGGTGATTTGCCAACATATTCACTGTAATAATAATTATTGTAAAGTATCCCTGTTTCCTCCGTCTCCTCATTCCATTCCTTGTCTCTTTTAGATGATCACATTTCCTCTTTCCTTCAAAAATCATGTTTGAATTCTCAATCTTGCCTATTTTATGTAGGAAAATTGGTATAATGTCTCTCATATTCTCCAATGTCGACCTCACTTTAAGGTAACTCACATTATGTTTTCCCTTCTGCCCATAGCTAAAGTACTTGTTTTGAAAAAATCTCCTTTCAGAACAACTCTAAGATCTGTCCCCTTAGTTATCTCTTCATTTTAGCATCTTCAATCCCATTGATTCTGCCTTTAAATATATGTGGCCTATGGTTTCAGAATCATTGTACATTGAATGTGTATTTCATAATAAAACATAGTAGAATTATTTCCCCTCAAAGATAAAAATGCAAAGGATAACTCAAATGAAGTAACACAAATAAAAGTTATTTACATTAGCTTTCATTCCTTCCCCTAGGAAAAATGTGTTTTTTCTTCCTCTTAACAACTTAAATTCTTATTTTCTCTATACCTCATAAGATGTTAGTTTCACCATGCCTTTTGCTGGATTTATTTCTGTTCTCTATCTTGCTCTATAACAAACACCTTATAATCTGACTTCATTTTTCATACAATTTTGTCTAGGTATTGGCCATAATATAAAGATTGAATGAAATGTATTTGCAGCAGGATTGCATTAAGATTCTTATTTTTAAAAGAAAGCTTACAAAAAAATGAAGGCTATACATAGGGTAAAAGCTAATATTGTGCGTGAACAAAGAACACAGGAACTCCCATCATCATGACATTTTCAGGCATGCTAGGGGAATGGAAAAAGAAATAACTTTATTGTATTCATTATTCTCGTTGAATCCTATCATCTAATTACATGTGCCATCTGATTTTTAATCATTTCATAAACACATAAAATGAGGCTAGGGATTTTCCCTTCTTTCCTATCTCTTTCACAGATTTAATTTTAACTACTAAAAATAATTTTTTTCTTAAGGGAGGGGAAGATGTGGGAATGGCTTTTAAATGGATATAGAGTTTCAATCACGCAAGATGAAAAAATTCTAGAGATCTACTGTACAACACTATGTGTTATGCTTAATACACTGCTGTATATTTAAATTTTTGTTAAGAGGGTAGATCTCCTGTGTTTTTACCCCAATAAAAAAGGCAATTTCTCTGAAACATGTAAACTTTTTAATCATCCCCAGCTCACTTATTAAATGCAAATGTCTGTAGAAGTTAGTGCATTCTATCTCCAGTGCTCTATAATAGTGCACTCAAAGTTGGTCCCATGACTGGTGCTGGTTTGTGAATAGATTTGTTACTCATCTATAAAAAGGTTAGTACAGAAAAATGCACTTAGAAATTTTTATAGACATTTGACATTGCCACAGTTTAAAATTTTATTTTACGACAGTCTCTCTGTCATAGATAAGAGGGGAAAAAGAAAGAAAACAAGGTCTTTCCTCAAAGATTATTGGAGAAGAATGCACTGCTTCTCCCGAGAGACCAGCTCCCAAGATCCTATAATACTAGAACTTATGGATATAGCTTGATGCCAGAAGGATTTTTAGTACAAGAACATGGAAATAATGACTTTTTATAATGGAGAGTATCCTTGTGGAATGCAATGCCCCAGAAGATACCATAGTTGAAAACCTAAATAAGTATAAAGGCTATGTAAATCATTTTTAAGTTGGTGGAAGATTATGCTATGTCCACAGTTGTGGTAAAGGGTGGTCCAGGGTTATCATTAATTTTTAGAGCAAATTTTGGGGGATAATAGACCGCTTTTAGAATCTGATGAAATACAGATTTTTCCTGAGAAAAAAAGTTTAAAAGGTGCATATAGACAAATATTTGCATATAACTGTGGGATGTTTTCAGTTTAAGTTGGAAGTAGTCTGGTTAAAATTAATACATAATAAGAGTATATCTTAAAAATTCTTATCTCAAAGAAAAGGTAAATATGTGAGACGATGGATGTTAACCACATTTATTGCCATGATCATTTCACAATATATACAAATATCGAACCATTATTTGTATGCATGAAGCTAATATAAAGTTTTATGCAAATTATATTTATGTATGTATGTATGTATTTATTTATTTATTTAATAATATAACAGAAAGACTTTTAGCATTCAGATTTCTACTTAGTGGGAGTTTGTAGTAACTGAACAAGAATCCGTTTCTCATCATATAGCAAACATAATGAAACATGCTTTATTTGCCATAATTTGGTGAGACACAGAGGTTAGTGCTTGGGGAAACAGGATACAGTAAGATAAGGGGCAAGCAAGCAGACAGCCCTTGAATATTAAGATAAAATGTTGGTCTGGCAAAAAGTCCTTATTAACAGGTATTTTGGAAAGAACTGTCTTCCTTCCAGAGTCTGTGCTCTTAATTTCCCCTATCCGCACCCATCAGTTCGACCCTCTCTTTCTTATTGCCTAATTTTTTTAGGTGACTCTTATTCATTTTTCACGAGTCTCCATAATAGTGATGATAATAAAATAATGGTAATAATTGCTAACTTTCATTGAGTGTTGGGTTTATTAGGTAATAGTCATTACACACACACACACACACACACACACACACAAAGTAAATGAAATTTTCTCTTTACAATAGCCCTATAAAGGAGGTAGCATTTTATAGATGAAAAATGTGATGCAGAGAGAGGTTAATTTGCTCAAGATAAAATAATTATTAAGTGATAGAAGTAGAACAGAAATCATTTTTGCTGGGATTTCTGGGATAAGCTCATCTCCTTTCCTGTGTGCTCTCACAGAAACCTGTGTTGACTGCATCATAAACCTAGCAAAATTATAGGTGATAATAGCTTATAGGTCACGGGATCCTTCCCCAACTAGACTGTGAACTCCAGAGGGGAAAGAGGCTGTCTTGTTCATGTTTTTAAGTATCTCTAGTAATGAGCACTGAACAGCAAGTGTAGCAGTAAATATTTGTTGAATCCAGGTATAACTGAATGAATAAATGAACCTGATAAGTAAAAACTGTAAATCAAAGACTGAATAAATGAATCTCATAATTAAGGACTGTAATCAGTACGAAAATCCTGTTAGAAAGAAGTGACATCCTTTTTCCACCTTGGTTAATAAAGGTTATTTCTGTTGTTAATGGAACAATGGAGCAACAACAATGGCATGAAGGACCATATGCCATTAACCTCCGTTTCTCTCCATCTATCAACTAGAACCTCCCACATTGAACGTGAAACTCTACGCTAATAACGATAGTGTCCAAAAGAGAAAAATAAATCAATATCTTGTTTATTAATCTACATGGTATCAAATACCTTGCACTGGATTTTCTTCTTTTACTGAATTGTCAATCTCATGCAAGTCAATTTAGTTCTATTTAGTGACAACCTTATTTAATGATATGAAGTATGAGTATAGATTTTTCTCATTGGAAGAGATTTTTGTAATGGTCTATTCACTGGATCCTGCTTCCAATTTTTTCCCTTTCAATCCTTCACACAGACACCAGATTTCTCTTTCAAAAAGATAACTTTTACTATTGTATTTCCCTGCTCAAAACCTCCAATTACTTTCTCACCTACAGGATCAAGGTCAGATTTCTTAGTCTGATGTTCAAGGCTTCCAGAGACAGTCTAAACTTGTGTGCTTCTCTTATTTCTGACTCTTCTCTTATATCATCCTTTTGTTTCATATTCTCTAGACATACCTTGCTCAGTCCAATATGGTACTATGTAGAGTTAATAATACTGAAAAATCTCCTCTTCCTTCCTGAATCTTCTTATTTTACTTGTCTAATAGGCCCAATATAAATTTCATCATCTCTGCTGAGTGCTCCAGACAATGCTGACTTTTTTCTCTTTTCAGTTTGTGGGATTTGGTTTTGACACCATTTATTTAACATTTGGTTTTATACTATCTGTGCTATTCTTTTCTTGTATTTCTATTTTATTTATTTATTAATGCTTTCTTCTCTTACCTTCATGGTCAGCATCATAAGAGCAGAGACTATGTCTTAGACTTCTGACATATTCCACATGATCCTCAGTTGCCATTGTGAGTGTCTGATCGATATCTGTTGAATGCATATCCTTATGCTCCTGGGGTAAATGTCTGATGAGAGGCACTCAGAACAGCACATAATTCCAGACAGGAAACTTGCCAGGCTGAGTCATTCAGCAGCTGCAACATGTTTGCAACGTATTTCCCTGTCTGGGTGTGAGAATTAGGAAAAAAAAATCTCCGTTTGAACTGCAATGAATAAACCTGTGACTTCTTGTAAATTAATAATGCATTTTGAAAACTATTGCTGTTCATGATTCTTCCATATATATGGAGTGGTTTTGGCAGCAAGTAACAGAAATGTGTATAATAATAAGGAAACAATCGCGCATAAAGAAGAAAGCAAAGGGAAAGTTTTCGAGACAGAATGGTTTCAGAATTGGTTAACTTTCTAAATCAGTGATGTCATCTGAGGCAAGGTTTCTTTTATCTCTCTGTTCTCATGGCTCCTGCTAATGTCATCCCCTCTGGCTGAGTGTCTTTTTAATTGCAAAATGGTTGTTACAGATTTATCCCATTGTTGTAGATACTGTAGTGTTTAGTGGTAGAAACAGAATCATTTCTTCTTTGGTGACTCTCTTTAGGAGTGAAGCAGTTTTTTTCAGAAGCTCCTCTTACTAGTTAAAACTGAATTACGTGCTCAACTGTAAACCAGTAAATGGAGGGGAGGATGAGACTACTGTGTTTATCTTGGTCCTGGAAGAATTCTGGTTGCATTGAGGTAAGCAGATGGATATGGGAACAGAACTGAGGCTTTTCAGTATGTTAGAAGTGCAAATTTCTGCTAGTGAAACAACCAATAGTGAGCCTTGGAGTCAAACATGATCTTGACCAATGATGCCTATCAAAAAAGTAAGCAGTGCTTCTCCCTCTTCTGTTTGTTTTCAAAGGATTGCACAGGGCAATGCGTTTCCTGAGTCAGGGGGATGCATGCATCTGATCAGTGGTTGGAATCCTCTGCCAGGACGTTTTAATAGGCTTAATGACCATAATTTATGTATATTGTTTGCATTAAAATATTGGCTATGACTAAGCCCAGAGGTTTCTCTAAGGCATCTTTTGAAAATAATACATTTTAGACTAGATGTCATCCTAAGCCAACTTGTGAAATAGAGAGATCTATGCTCAGTTATTCCCACCTCCTGTTTTGTGCCTTTCTTTCACCAAACCAGGTGACTCCAAGCCTTCTTCCAGATGCCCCAAACTATGCCAAAATCTGCTCTTAGAAGGTATCTATTGCCAGTTAATTATGCTGGAGGGTGAATTTGAACACATGTTCCTCTACCTGAAATATGTAAATTAAAAATTAATCTCTAATAGTAGAAAGAAGGAATTTTGCTTCACATACCAAAATTGCAAGTATCAGCTAAGAGCGTGTATATGATAATTTAAGAGATTTTAGAAGTTTTCTGGTACCCTAAGCTATTTAACATAAGTTTAAAGCTATTGAATATATATTTTAACTAACCAGGTAAGCTGTGTGTGTGTGTGTGTGTGTGTGTGTGTGTGTGTGTGTGTGTGTGTGTTGGAGGTAGGATGAAAGAAACAATTTTGAGATGCATGTTTTATACTGTGATCTAATTTGGGTTCACATATAGTCTCTCCATCTACCATCTTTTTGAAGTTTTATTTCAAATACATAGACAAAGTGATTAAGCTCACTATACAGGAAAATATATATAGCATGGTGTTTTAAAGCCATTTGGAAGTAATTTTATTTCTGATCAACTGCTTCTAAAAAAATATTTTCTCAAAGAGTGTAAAAAACTAATTTCATTAAAATATTTTCACTCTTTATTTTTTTCTTCTTACAATCTGTTTCAACTTATATCATCAGCTTAATTGAGCTGAATGCTACACATGCAACACCCAAAGTCACTGACGTGTTGAGAATTGCCTGATGAGTTTTGTGTGAACATTTAAAAAAATTAAGCTTAGATGATGTCAGATTTCTGACATGTAGTCTGCCTTACTAACTACATTATTCTTTTTCTGTATTCCCTTTGGGTAGAGTGATAAGAAAACTACTTGTCTCTAATTTGTCAAGGAGGAGAAATACTAATTAGAATAAAGTTTTCAATGGAGTAAATAATAATTTCTGAGAATAAATTATAATTTCTTTACCAAGTCAACTTATAAGAAGTTAAAAGACATAATTAAGTACAAAGTTTCAGCTAAAAGAATAACTTGGCACAAGAATTCTTTGTGAAGTCCTCTGTAGCTCAACTATATCTAGCACAGTACAAGGTTGTGGGGCCCTTTCCAATTTGGGCCCACCAAGTATTTACAGGACTCATACTTCTATTATTTTGCTTACCACAGTACATTATATTTATTTGTGTATTTTTAACTATGAATGCTTGGAACTCAAGGAACATTTCTAAATAATTTTTGAGTGTCCAACACTCAGCTAAATGTCCAGCTCACACTAAGTTCTCAATGTCCATTAGAAATGTCTCATTCATTTCTAGCACTTTATGTTGTATGACTCTAAGTAATTGGTTAGAACCAGACCCTCCATGCGAGGGGGTAACAGTAGCAAGTCAGGGCTACCTTGTTCATGGTTTTTCCTTTTTGTAGTCTAAATTAGTCATTATAGAGTGTTCTTACATTCTTCCTTTTCTTATCTTTGGGTTCATTCATTGAAAACATATTTATTAGATGGCTATAATATGCCAGTCACTGTTTCAGGCTCTGGGATCCATCTGTGAATGAAACAGAAAGTACTGCTCTCATGGAGTTTACATTTAATTTGGAGAGACAGACAGTAAAAAAAAACAATCAAATAGATACATAATATAATGCCAGGTAGTGATAAATGCCATGAAGAAAAATAGAGAAGACAAAGAGACAGAGAGTTTCAAGACATACCATTTTTAGATAAAGTGGTCAGGTTGTTTTCCCAAGACAGTAATAGTTGATTAGAGCCAGTGGATGTCTGCAGGAGGAATATTCCAGACAGAGAACAGCAGAGGCAAGGGCCTGGGTCAGAGTATGTCTGGTGTGCCTGACAGATAGTAAGAAGAATGCTGTGGCTTTGGAATAATAATTCAAAGGAAACATGGTTGGAAGTGAGGTCAGAGAAGTATTGGACTTCTGACATTCTAGGATTGAAGGCAATAGTAAGGGCCCTGGATATTACTCTGCTATATGGACACATATTCATATATTAATACCATTGGACATCGGGCATCATTTTAATACAGTATGGGAAACCACTTATGGTTTTGCATAGAGGGTTAACTAGGTATGATTTTTTTTTGAAAAGATTACTCTGACTTCTCTATGAATTATAAACTGAAGGAAGGCAAGAGTGAAACAGACATAATCCTGGTTTAACATAATTAGAAGGCAAATTGACATAATCCAGGCTTGTCTTGACATGATGGTAGTTTGGACTAGAAGAGTAGTAGTAGAATGAGTGAGAAATGGTTAGTTTCTAGATTTATTTTGAGAGTGAGCCCATGGGCTATATGGATAGCTTAGATCAAGGCTGAGAAAAAGAGAGTAAAGGATGGCTCCATGAGTTTCAACCTGAGTAATTGAGAGAATGATTATATTATAGAGATAGAAAGCACTGTGGGATGGATAGGAGGAAGGCAGAGAAGAGCTGGTTTTGAAGTGGAGCAGGAATCATAAATTTATCTTGGGACATTTCAAGTTTATGATGGTTGTTAGACACCTAAATGGAGTGTACTAGATTTCAGGAGAATGACCAAGGCTGGAGGTTTCAATTCGGGAGTAATTAGTGCCTTCAAGCCATGGGATCAGAACTCACCTAGGATTAACTATATACAAAGACGAAGAGGTATAAGAGAACTTGAGACATGAAGTGCTCCAACATTCTCAGAGAAGTATAAAAAAACGAAGAAAGAAAGAATAAAAATGAAAAGATAATAGCCTCTAGTGAGAACCTAACTTCCTTTTTGCTTTGAATGTTTTCATCCCATTTTTCTATAAATCTTACAAACTGAGATTGATTTTTGTGATCTAACGTGTTAGATATAGTCAATCTGTCACTAACACATTCGATTTCCCCAACTTGTGAAGTAATGTGTAAATGATCCATTGTAGGAAATGTTATACAGGCTTCCATCAATTAGTTGCCCAACTTACCTTACACTTAGCTCTTTATCTTACAACACAGGTAAGGTATATAAGGTATATGTATTTATTTGTTGCTTAGAAGAACTGACTTGTTTTATTTTAAAGTGACCAATGTTGCTGCAAAACAACTGAGGCAAAAAATTGCTTATGATGAGGGAAGTATTTAAGAATAAGTTGACTTGTTTCTTTTCGAACCTTTCATCTTATTCTTATCATTACATATTTATCTAAATACAATTTACAGTTAAATTATAAAATATGTATGGTATACTTTACCATTTTGGCTTTAACACTATAAAATCAACAATATCAGTTTCTTAGTGGTTAATTTTGAAAAACATAATACAAATAATTTAATTTAAAACAGTTATTTGGAAATCACAAAATGAAACAGCTGAGTCTTCTAAGAAAGCAAAGAGAATTAATTCAGAAGAAGAAAAAAAATGGCAGAACAAACTACAAAGGAAATGAAATGATTCCTGTGTCATTTTCAAACTCTCAGAATAAAACGGATTTGTGTTTAGTCTTGCAGAGAATTGTGCCACTCTTGATTTTTTTTTCAAAATTTGAAAATCAGTGTTAACCTACCATTATGTGATTTAGCGAAATGAAAGTAGCCCAGCTCCCAATCTCAGCTTTATCGAGTCCCCTGAGAGATAGTTACCATTTTTGAGTAGTTAATCCAGGCACTATACGTATCCCATTTGATCCGAATAATCCTTCCATGTAAATATTTTCATCCTCATTTTCTACATGAGAAATAGAGGCTTAGAAAGAGGTGAAATACACAATCAATAATGAAATAGGTGTATGAGCTAACTTCTGCTGACGACAGAGGCTGTATAACTACAGCCCAAACTGTCTCACCTCACCTGTTTATGTTTCCATTTCTTCTGTAATTTGGGAGTAAAATCATCTGCCTTCTCCAGAGTAGGTCAAATAAAATGAAAAAAAAAATCCCTGGTGCTTTCCAAATGTCAAGTAGTATTTATTATTATTATCATCTCTCAAAGAAACTTGGAAAACAGTTGGATAAAAACTGAGTAGAGGAGCTTGTCCTAGATAAGTGGAAGAGTATTTGGCTCTCAGTCTTGGCGAGTGATTCCAATCTGCCCTGTCTTGTTGCCCCTTATGCCCCCAGAAAGGGCTCCATTGATCTGGACAAGTTTTCCTGCATTTTTCTGGTGCTTATCAGTGGGTTAGAGAATTGGCAGATTAATTTTCCAAACAGCTTTCTTTTGTAAAAAGAAGAACTAGAGGATGTGCAAATCCCAATTCTGATTTTAACGGGGGCCACTGACCAGCTGTCTGAAAGCATGGCTGTTTTATATATCTCCTCAATCAGGAAAAATTAGTGCTGAAAACAAATGGTAAAATGAACACTGCAAAGAGTCATTTTACTGTCTATTAGGTAGAAGGTAGGAACACTATTTTGAGACTACATTTGAACATCATAACATTAGTTTTATTATGAGGAGATATTTTTGATATTCCTAAAACAAAACAGAACAAGACAAAACAAAAACCTGGATCTATTTGGAATAAAATCCTGAGTGAGAGATAACAAAAATTTAGTGTCGTTTTTAGTAGGGCTTAATTAATCAGTTTTAAAATTTGTCACTGAACAAAGTGTTATAGTTCTCTATTATAACAGCAGCAAAAATATAAATAAATAAAATAAAATAAAAATAAATCCGGGGATTAGATCTTAAAATGGATGACCAGGTAGAAGTAGATTAGGAATATCTATAATTGATATTTTACTAAACAGGATTAAGTATGATGTACAGGCATACCTTGTTTTATGGCACTTCACTTTATTGCATTTCATAGATGTTGCATTTTTTTACAAATTGAAAGCAAGACTCTGCACCAGCAAAAAGATTTTGACTCACTTTATTGCGATACTTTGTTATTGTGGTGGTCTGGAACGGATCTTGCAATATCTCCGTAGTATGTCTGTATCCCAGGAGTGAGTTTTAGAGCTGACCGTGTGAACAGCAATAGTGTGCAAGCCATCCCTAAGAAGGAGCTTAAGACATTTGTCAAGAGCATGGCCTTCAAGAAACTCAATAATAGAGTGAATATTTCTAACTATTTTTTCCAAGCATATGTTTACTTTAACTTGATACTTCAATGAGCAGAGAGGCTACAGGAAGGTAAGGGAGGGATAAGAAAAATATTACATAAATAATTAAAAAAAAAGAAAGAAAGAAAATGTTCAAATATCCATCCTGGGGTGCCTGATTTCATAGTGTCAACAGATGGTGTTTTTTCTAGTTTCCCACAGTGTCCTAAATGAGAAAGTTTTTTTAGGATACTTAGCTGGGGAAAAAAAAAAATCAGAGCGTTTCAATCTAAAATTCAAGTCAAATTGAAAAACAAAATAAAAACAGTGTTTAGAAGTGAACTTTTATTATGCTCCTGACTCAGGCGAGTACTGAGATAAAACTGTGAAAGAAAATGCTCTACTCATGAAATTCTCAAATAGCAATGTTCCATGAGGTTTTAGAAGAAGGGCATGTAAGTGATCAAATACGTTTAGGAATTTCTCTTTTTGTTTTTCTTTGGATATTCATGGTGCATAAGAAGTTGTGCTATAAGTGAATCAGTTTAGCTTTGTTTGTTCCAAGATTCCCATTTATTTTCCTTACAGCACACTTTTTATTTTTTCCCCCTAATGGAACACTAATTGCTTCCTGAATACTTATGGGCATGGTCGTCACAGAATGGAACCAATTTATTGTATCTCTGCCAGGGTTCTTGCCACTGCATGGGCAGGGAATACTGTCCATCTCCTCCTTTGTATTTAGTACCTAACACAGTGCCTGACATGCAACAGATGCTCAATAAATATCTGTTGAACTGAATTGAAAAATACAAGTTATTTCTTGATTGACATTTAGTCAGGGATCTGGTCTTAATAATGAAATATTTACACTTAATAAATATCTACAAACTCACACACTGAGCTGATAGTTTGACTACATGTTAGAGTTTATAAAACAGATTTAGGTATATTGCCTGATTTTATTCCCCATAAACACCTATGAAACAGCATGAAGAAAGATGACTAGCTGTCCACCAGAATTTGTATTTCTTAGTAATATAAAGTGATGATCTAGGTAGAACCCATATTTATCAGTCTTCCCTCACTCGTATTTAGGTGTGACTATTGTACACCAATGCAATATGAGTGGAAGCGAGATCAATCACTTCTGGACCACGGTTTTAAGCAGGATGTGTATCCTTCTATGGGCTCCCATCCTCTGCTTGCCTCCCAGCCAAACATGAATCTGGGTTGGCAGAGTAATTGATGGATGAGCTCTTTCTTTCTGAAGTCTCGATTTTACCATCTTGCATTTTTGAAGTCAATTTGACAACTTAACCCATGAGAATGGGTATTTTAACAATGATAATAAAAACCATCATGCATTTTTAGCTTGTTTTCGTTGATAAAGTATATTTTATATGGCTCAGTTAGTCCTCATAATAACCAGGCATGGTATGTAGAACATTTGTCCTATCTCCATGTTATAGGTAATCAAATTAATATTAAATAGTTTTGTCCAACACCCTATCATTCAATTTAGAACAGAGAACTCCAGCAAGGAGATCTCTAGGAGAAAAAAAAAAAAAAAGAACAAGTAAAAAGGGAGTCTCAACAGAATTTCTGACATCATGAGTGTTTGAAAAAATAAAAAAAAGAGGATATAGTTAAGTAGCATGAAATAACTAAAACTTTAGGGAAAAAATACTATAAAAGAAAAAAAATGGTATAAGAATTACACTACTTGGCTCTCTAGAGCAAAATTATTGCCTATCCATAATCATGCATGTACTGTTTACTCACTCGACTAGAACTAGAGATAAAACCAAATAGGCCCCAGAAGACAAAGAGGAAAGGTTGAGTTTTAAGAGACCTAAGTAGCAGGAACTCTGTGAATGATATTTGAAATCAAATAATCGGAATATGTCAGTCTGTGTTGTTTGTATATAGAGAAAAAACTACTAGAGAAAAACACTTGAAATAGACACTGTTGCCTCTGAGGTGGAACAACTTGGGGGTGAGAAGGGTCTAATTTTTCAATATAGATTTCAACGTTTAGATTCAGAATAAAGACTCAGATCTCTAAAATTCTGGGCATTTTAATCACAGATATATATTATTCTAATTAGAAATAACATTTGAGTGGCTTTAAGTGGCAAAATAATTAACACCAGTCACACACAATTACATATACACACACACACACACACATACACACACACACACACATACACGAACACACACACACACACACACACACTCATATATATGGTGTCTACTTCTTTTGTCCTGAGGGCAGGCTGTGTAGTTAGCTTAGCTCCCACATGGCTGGGGATGGAAGTAGAAGCATCTATTACATAGAGATGCAGGTGTATAGGGAATAGGCTGTAGGGAGGCAAGAATAGATGCAGAGAGAACATTTAGCAGTTTGGATATGAACAGAGTAAATGATGAAATTGCCATTTATGGAGCTGGAGAAGACTGTAAGAAACATATTTGGGAGATTAAAACCAGGAGTTCAGTATTGGGCATGATAAACTTGCTGCATCTATTAATATCCTAGTGGAAATGTCAAGGAAGTGCTTAGATATATGAGTCTGGAACTCAGGAATAGTTCTAGCCTGGAGAGTCAGTGTATAGATGGTATTTAGAGTCATGAATGGGTGAAATCACCTAAGGAGTAAGCATAGAGAATGAAGAGATGCAGTCTGAGGGTGGAGTTGTGGTCACTCTGAAATTTAGAGGCAAGAAGATGAGAAGGATCCAGCAAAGCAGAGAAGAAGTAATGGTCAGAGAAGTAGGAGGGTAACTGGAAAAAAATGGTGTCCAAGCAGTCAAGTAAAGATAGTATTTCAGGGAGACAAGAATGGGCAACTAATTCAAATTCTGTTGATGAATTAAGTGAATTAATCCTTGCATATGGCAACATGTAGGCCATGGGAGTCATTAACATGAGCAGTTTCAGTAATGTGATTGGGGACAAAATGAGTCCAAGAAAAAATGGGAATTCAGATAGTGGAAACTTTGAGTATAGACATCTTTTTTCTGAGTATTGCTGAAAAAGAAGCAAATTCATTAGTCAGTCAATGCAGCAGAACATAGGGTCAAGGTAAGGCTTTTTTGTTCTTTGTTGATTTTTAATGAAGTATGTTATAGTATGTTTGTTTGCTGGTAGGAATGATACTATAGTCAGGCAAAAATTCATGCTGTGAAGCAAATGAGGAAAATTAATGGAGTTATACCTTTGAGTAGACAAGAGGGAAAATAGAAACTAGTGCACTGATACAAGATTTCAGTGCATGTAAGGTTTTAGATCTGTTGGTGGGATCCTGTAAAAGCTCTCTCTTATCTTTCTGCTTCATTTTCCCTGGGGAATGATAAGCAAAATAATCAGCAGAGAGTGAGACAGGGAGAACTTGTGGATATTTGAGGAGAGATAAGAAGATATGAAATAATCATGCAGCAAAGTGAGAGAGAAACACCTTCCTAAAGAAATATAGTAGGGTTGACCGGGAACACTCGGGGTCCACTTGAGCATTTGGTCATGACGTCGTGTGTTCCTAACTAGCCACGTGCAGCTTCTCTGGTACCTAAACATAAGACCGAATTTGCTGAGAGTTGGCTTCAACCAGGACTGGGCTTTTCCAAAATTAGTTCAACAATATAAGAGAGGAATATGAAGGGGTCTATGTAGGTGATGGATCATGGTGATGCATCATGAAATCTGAATCAGGTAAGAAAACACAAGAGCATAGTCAAGAATAAGGTGGTAAGGTCAATAGGTCACAAAAATTTACAAAATTGTGGAAATTGAGGTACTACAAGAAAGGGGGTGAAAAGTAGGAAATGGTAGCAACAAGAAGAGGTTGTATGCTGGATGTTGGCTACAAAGAGGCTAGGGTATTTAGATATTGCAATGAGTAGCAAATAGGCCTGTCCACTTTCAAGCTGAGTGATACATGGATGGACAGATTTCAGACTGCCTGACAAGAGAAAGAATGCCAATTTATCTTAGAATATATATATATATATATATATGTTACCAGGGATGCCAAAAAACATATACACAGTTTAAGAGATGTCATCTATGCTCAAGCAGTAGTTTGCCATAATCAGAAGTGTCTGGACGCTGATGGTAACCGCTTTGAGCACCTCTTGTAATTGCAGAAGTCAAACGTGACTTGTATTCATTTGTTATCGGTATATACTGAGTAGTACAATTAATATAGTTTTTTCCTTTCTTAAAATGTGTGTACATTTTTTTGGCTCTCTCTATATACATATATTTTTCTATAAAGTAGAAACGTATAATTTATATGTGTATCTTTATCTATGCGTTTGTTCTCTTCTAGTTTACAAAGAAAGTAATAAAATGTAAACAAACATTTTCCAGGAAACTGTAATATTAATCACATCATTACGTGATTGTCAAGCATAGCTATTTTTTCTCTGAATTTTGTTGTTTAACTTAAATCTTATACATGAGTAGGAGTTTAACATATTCCTTTTGTCCTGTAAATACTCACCTCTTTTTTGCAAATACTTCATAGTATTTTGTTTGCAATAACTTCCTTTGGCTCCTTTGCCAAGTAGTTGATATCCAGATGCTCGTGAGCACAGTAATGTGTTGGCATAAACTAATTATCCGCCATGTGCAACTATTTATACATACTCACTAAGTAAGATATGAAAGCCATTTAGAATTCCCTCTAAATAGCCTCATGCACCTGCAGGCAGTTTTGGTTCAATAATACAGAAATGAATAATAAAGGTAGGTTAGGCATCTTTGCTCTTTATGGCTTTAAGAGTTCAAATGATTATGAACAAAACATTTCCTTTTACTTTGCAGCATTGCAAATACTATGATAATTTTCTTTGTAAATTCCTGAATTAATTCTAGAATGTTATATCTCAGAAACAAAGAAACTGGAGTTATATAATTTAGGTTGATAAGTTGTTATATTAATATACTTTTTTAATTTGGGAGAAGTGGAAAAAAATGTGAGGTTGGTGATTTGATGGTGGTGAAGATGAAAGGAGTTAAGTGGAAGGACATAGTTTTTGAATTAATTCCATAGGCCTGAGTTTGAATCCTTTGTGTCTAGGGCCAACTTACTTCTTAGGCATGATAGGCGTGATGCCTAGGGCCCATGATTGTTATTAGAGGCTCACAAAAATATTTTCATTTTATTTTCTCTTAAAATCAAAAAGAAACAATTGAACATAATAATACTGAATATGTAATAGTGAATCCAGCCTTGATAATAATTGTCTGTATACTTGTGCAACTAAAATTATATATAATTTAATTAATTTTTTAATTAAAATGTATTGAGGTGATAATGGTTAGTAAAATTACATAGGTGTGAAGTGTACAATTCTATTATACATCATCCATATATTGCATTATTTAATTTTAATTTATTATTTCATTTTTAATGGAGGAAGGAGCTCATGAAGGCAAACGTGACTAGGGCTATGAAAGTCTGAATACAGTTCTGAATGGCTGTGTCACCTTGAATGAATAACTTAGAATAACTTAACCAGGTTGAACCTTATTCTCCCAGTGTTTAAAGCAGAGATAATATCTGAGAGGGCTGTTATGAGAAACTGGTGAGATGCTGCATACTGTCATGCACAGAGTAGTCTCAGTGAATGTGAATAATTATCACTTTACTAAAAATGAAGAATTTGCCTCCATTACAGCAGCCAAAATGAAGTTGAGCTCTGTCTCTCTGTCTCTGTCTGTGTCAGTCTGTCTTTCCCTTTTAACACTGCTTGCCTACTGAAAGAAGCTGATTGAGAGGTTTGGCAAATTCAATGAGAACAGTTCTTTGTAAAGATATTCGATTAGTTTATAAATTCACTGCTTATTTTAACTACTCAGCCATTAAACTGAAATATGTTGGGCTAGACGATCAGGCTCCTTAGCTTATGCAGGGCCCAAGTCCTGACTTTGTGTCCATTACATTTATGTTTTTATTTGGATAATTTATAAATGAGTAGAAAACTTAAGTTTTTGACCAAAGTCTTAAACAGTGACTATAGACAGTTTATGTTAATTTGAAAAAACTATTTTTCATAAACTCTTTATTTCCATCATATGAAGCATGATAGAATTCTTCTGAAAAGTAATTGAAAAAAATAAAGTCATAATACCTCCCTTTTCCTGGCACCCAGTGATAACATCCATGGTTTCAGCCAAATGGAAAAAAAACAACAAAAAAAAATGTTTCTTATTTTATCTGCTGCTTTTTGAGAAAGAGAAGATGGGGAGTGAGGGGGGGAGAGGGGCCTGAACATTAATCTTCTCCAAATAGACATTTATGTAAATGTCAATCTTCCCATGGCCAGATGGCATAAGGCTCTACTTGGTTTCCAGTTCTTGCAATGTTCTAGCCTTTCCAACCCTGGTTATCAACTCATAATCATGCCCTTCTCCAAGAAGGGAATCTAATCATTTCTTGGCTAGTAGCTTAGACTTGCTAACCTTTCGTCTTTCTCGTGAGCTCTGATCTATTGCTAAATCTGTGATCTTTCAGTGCCAGTCTTACTCATGCTAGTGTGTGCCATGGTGAGCTTTCTTTGGGGAAGAATGCAAAGACTTAAAATATCTCTGTCTCTGACTTGTGTACTCACAACCATGTCTGAGAGTTGCTTTCCATATTATTTACAAGTGTTCTAGCAATAAAGGACCTTTTCGGCCCCATACTCTCCCACCTATGGTATAAGTTTCTTTTACCGGGGAGGTTTTGTCCAAGCTCAAGAGCCTAGGCTCAGATGTGAGTTAAGCCTTCCCTTTCTGTACCCACTCCAGCCAACTTGTGTCATTATGGCTACCTTTAGCCCTTTGCCAACTCTAAAGTCCTGGCAACATTTCCTCAAATACCAGCTGCTCACTCCTTGTTTTCTCATTTTCAAACACTACTGTTCCTGTGAACAGTTCCAAAAACCCCAAGTATTCCAAACCGATTTGGTTTTTCAGTAAGTGTCAGGTTCTTTTGGTAAAGCATCAGTGACCACCACTGGTTAGAGGAGTCCCCACCCTACAACCTCTTTATCAAATGTTAAGTCACAGTAAAAGCAAACCTGAAGCCAAAATCTGCTAAACTGAAGACATTTATTAATAAGAAGTCTTAGTCACGGATCTTTTTTAGCTTAATTAAAATAGGTTCCTTTTTTTGCCCGCTGGTTCATGAACCAGCATCATTCATGAAAAACACTCACTCTGAGTGGGACACAGAGGTTTTAATGGAAGGATCTGCAGGCTTTGTAATTCGGTCCAGTGGCAAGATGTCTCCAGGTCAAAGGCCCTAGAGATGGAGTGCTCATTGTTGGTGACCTTGGTCTTTTTCATGCAAGGACATTGGTTCGCTTAAGCTGCTCTTAACTTTTCACATATCTCAACTCCCATTACTATCACCAACAAAAGGTTATTTCTCATAGGTCTTATGCAAACTAATAACCCAAAGGATTGATTCATATTGAGATATTTCTTAAGCTAATTAACTCCCTCTAGAGTGTTAAATTTAAGTTGTCCATACATATATTCCATGCCACTTATACTGAAATAATTTTAAATTAATTGCACCCAGAAAACACACTGAACAAACCTGGTGAGGTGGTGGTGAGAAGATTCTTTAGTAATTTCTTAGATGAATTAATAAATAAAGTCAATGGGATCTTGAAGTTACTCAATTTTATAGATAAGACATAGCCCTAGATAGACGTGGATGATGGGAAAGGATTGGAGGACATTAAAGATCTCTTGTAACTCTTGAGTCTATGATTCTCTAAAGCCAGCACATTCTTAATCCATTTTAGACTTTGTCAGCTGTCTCTTGGATTCTGCTATTTAACGAGTTAGGCCCCTTTTCACTATTAGATAAAACCCAAAGAAATTGCAGAAAGAAAGAAAAACAAGAAAATGAGAACAGAGCTGGAGGTACACAGAATTCAAGATTATGATTTGAGATCCCAAGAAGATTAGGAAGAACAAAACAGTAATTGATTCTTTAAAGAGAAGGGCTATTAAAGAGGGAACCTAAAGCAGGAATTAGGTGAGTAAGAATAAAGTAGGATTCTATGTATCAGAACCAAGTAATGGTTGGGACATAATCTCAGCCAAAGCACTCTGTCTCAACTACAAAGATAGATCAGAATGCAACACCAACAAAGCTGACTTGAGGTCTGATCATCAAACTTTTGTTCCAGGAGACTCTATATTATTTTGATCCAGTTATTTTCAGAGCCTTTGGAGAAGAGTCAGTTAAATGACCTACAAACATATTACAGGAATAAAATGACACTTCCTTGCTTTATTCTACTCCCCCACCCCAATTGTGTTAAGAATATTTAGGTCATTACACTAATATTTTCATGTAGTCAAGTAATGTTTCTAGTGTACATTTTAAGACCTCTCTCTCTCTCTCTCTCTCTCTCTCTCTCTCTCTCTCTCTCTCTCTCTCTCTCTCCATGGCCACCTCCATGTTTTATTCAGATACCCATAACTTCCACCAAATAGCAGTAGAAAGGTAAAAGCCCAGGAGTTCACATTCATCTGTAGAAAGACCAATGCATTAGAATTTGAATTTGTAGACAGTCAATTGCTTGACAATTGGCAAAAGGCAATGGTACTTGAATAAAGAATTCAACCTGCCCTTGTGTAGATTCAATATCAGTTTATCTCTACTTTC
This sequence comes from Rhinolophus hipposideros, assembly GCF_964194185.1. Classification (NCBI taxonomy): domain Eukaryota; kingdom Metazoa; phylum Chordata; class Mammalia; order Chiroptera; family Rhinolophidae; genus Rhinolophus; species Rhinolophus hipposideros. Next base: position 32,378,442 of record NC_138047.1, read on the forward strand.
AGATACTTCGGTAAAACTTCAATTGATGTGAATTGTTGTTGCTGTTTTATACTACAGTTCATTTTTGTGAGTTATATAATAGAAATATTTTAAGACAATCCTGTGATAAAAGACATAAACTATGCTGAAACCATAGGGAATTCTTCTGCTAAGTATAGGTGATAGCGAACAGCTAACATCAACATGAGTATTCATCAAATTATCAGGTAGGAAGGGATTTATCACCAAAAAACATACCTTTTCATTTCTCCAGGCTAACTCGTTTCAGGATCTTATGAACGATGGCTGGTTTGATCATTCAAAATAGCACTGTTTGTTTGACCTAGTCATGCATTCATTTTTTAAACAAATTTTTATTGAGAACTCATTACTGGGCTACACTGAAGGGGACACAGAAATATATAATTAGTCTCCTGTCCTCAAGGAGTGCACATTTCACTTGGGGAGATAGGTGAACATGTTTTTGCAATATTTTGCAAACAGAGGACTGTACGAGGTGTGATCAAACAATACATACAGTTAATTTTTAAATAAAAAAATTACATTAAAAAACACATTGCCATTAATCCTCCTCAAGGTACTCCCCCTAGCTTTGAACACACTTATCCCATTGTTATTGCCATTTTCTGAGGCAGTTCAGGAAGTCCTCTTTCCTGAGTGTCTTTAGTTGCGCTGTCACGGTTGCCTCAATGCCTGAATCATTTTGACTTTGGAGAAGAGTCAGAAGTCACACGGTGCCAGATCCAGTGAATAAGGTAGATGAGGACACACTGTAATGTTTTTATTTCACAGAAATTGCCGTATACCAGAAGCGATGTGTGACACAGAGTGTTGTTATGATGGAGGATGATTTATGGCACAGCTTAACACACACCTTCTCTCAACTGTAGCTCACACCCAACTGACTGCACTGAACAAGTTGAAACTTGTCACACACTGTTACTAAGGTTCCATATGCCGCTTTCTGTATTGAAGATCCCTGCCAGTCCATTGGATGGCACTCAGAAGCAGCATTCACCATATTTCTTGATCACAACGGAAAGGCTCTGTGTCACGTATCTCTTCTGGTACAGCGATATGTTATTTCTTCAAATAACATTGCAGTGTGTCCTGTACTCATCCACCCATTCACCGCATCTGGCACCAGGGAAATTCTGGCTCTTCTCCAAAATCAAAATGACCATGAAAGGTAAATGCTTTGAATCAGTTCAGGACATCCAGGCAGCAATGACAGTGCAACTAAAGACACTCACTAAAGAAGACTTCCAGAACTGCTTCATAAAGTGGTAAGAATGATGGGATAAGTATGTCCTAAGTGAGGGAGAGTATTTTGAGGGGGATTAATGGCACTGTGTCTTTTACTGTAATAATTTTTTTTTTTTTTAATTTAAACATTCACCGTGTGTTTTGATCACACCTCATATAAGAGCACAGGGGAAGGGCACTCACCAGTATGGATGATAAATACACAAGAAATTTTACTTTACTTTATTTTATTTCATTTTATTTTATTTTTGGTGCAGATCACATGAAGTTTCATCAAACTGGCTTTTTATGGGTGGTGGCACCATTTTTTATTTTTTCTGTTTTTGATTTAAAATAAGGCCTAATGTAGTGCTTTACATTCTATGAATTGTATATAAAGTATTTTTCAATTCTTATTTTGGAACAAAAGTGATAACTATTTAATTTACCAAGGCATTTTTTATAGTAATTGAATGGTATCCCCACAAGGGCTAGAAAGGATACTTCTAAATAGTAATTACTGAAGGAAGGTATAATAGAACCACCCTGTAATATGCCCAATTTTTCTAAATTTCTACTCAGATCATATGTTGAACTCTTTAACTTAGTTGAGAAGTTGGCAAACTTTTTTTCTTAAAGTGTCAGATAGAAATATTTTGGGCTCTGTGGGCCATCTGGACACCATTACAACTATTCTGTCTGTGATTGTAGCACAAAATAGCTATTAGGCAACACATAAATGAAAGGGAATGGCAGTGACCTAATAATCTTTTTATATGCAAAAACAGGTGGCAGACCAGATTTGTGCAGCGGCTAATTTACTGACTCCTGAGTCTTAATCGATTATTTCAGATCATGCTGCAAATAAAAGTGTATACAAATGTGTAAATGTTCACTTAGGTATAGATTTATGTTAGGTGAAATCCATTTTTCTGAGCACATACTTGGATATACAGGACTATGGGACAGGTAGAGTTCGGTTGACTTAAGAGCTTAGGCTTTAAGAATAACTGACACAAAAAGAAAATTCTGATTTATAATAAAATTCCTAGGTAAATTAGTATCTTAGTCGATATGGAGAATTTTCATAATCTAAGAATAGATAAAAAAAAGTAGAAGGCATCTTACATTTTATCCACACAATCCCTTCATGACAAAAATTCTTTTAAAACACTTGTAGATCCTGCATTCATGTGGTTCATATGAGGCTGCTAATTAGTCCTGTAGTCTAGCTAAATAAGAATAGATCATCCTGTTCTAGGCAGAGAATACTAAGGCAAGATTTGTTGGGATGGTCAATTCTTGAGCACTAGAAAATACTTATATATGATCTTATCCTTTGAAGTCAAGATTCACCACTAGAAGAGCAGAAAGAGTCTTCCTCACTGTGAACCAATGCACGGTTACCTTTCTTGTTTCCTCTTGCTGGTCTATCTTGATTGAATTTACCCTCCACCCTTGGAGTTAACAGTAACTGTGCCCTCTTCTCATTTTTTATAAATGCAGAGAGACAGTGACATGGTCTTCAGCTCTTAGCTCCCCATTGACTTTTTGTGAATGTGGCAATTATCCAAGTTACTGGACTGCAGATTTATATTTATAGATATGAGATGCTAATTTTGAAAGTAACCTTATACATCTTATCCTGTATCTGTTCACTTACCCCTTCATTTTTTACAACTATTTATTGAGTACTTAATCTAAGTCAGGCGGTGCACTAATTTCAAGGGATACAATATTAAGTAAATATAAGTATGATCTCTGAACTCATGGCACATACAGTATGGTTGGTTAACAGCTATTAACCAAATAATCATACATAATGATAAACAACTGAGATAAATTCTCTAAGAGGAAGCTCATATAATAAAGGGATCTAACAGAGACTAGTGGCCCGAGCTATGTCAGGGAAGTCTGCTTGAAAAAGTGCTTCCTAATTTTTTTATATGAAGGATGAATAGCGTGAATCAGGTGAGTGGAGGGGTGGGAGCTTTCCAGCAGAGAGAATGTGAGCTACAGTCGATTACGGCAGGAGGAGAAATAGCAGTAGGGGATCTGGCACTTTCCAGGAACTGAAAGAAGGCTGGTGTTGATGGAGCAAGGGAAACAATAGTCCAAGGCCAGGCAGAAGTCAAGGCACCTGGAGCTATGACCACGAGAAGAAGCTGGTCTTGACCTTATGAGAAATAGGAAATATCTGAACAATTTAAGTTACTCAGTGACATAAACAGATCTGTATTTTGGAAAGATCACTCAGACCACACACAGCATGAAGACCAGATGGGAGAGGTTCAGAATGGATAAAGGGAGAACAGATGACCTAGAGTGAACAACATTTATGAAATTTTAGACACATCTTTACATTCATTTAGTAACTTACTCATTTGTTTATTCACTTATTTTTTCTTCTTTCTATTGACACTTACTGAGAACCTATAATATCAAAAGCATGGTGAAGGATAAAAAGAGAGCGAGGCCATAGTTTCTGGTCCCTCTGAGCTTGCTAAAGATGCATATTTTTTTCTTATTATAGTTTGAATGTTGACTTGTTGCAATGGTTTGTACTTGAGTGATATTGATTTACTAGCTAAGAGCAGTTTGAACCTAGGAATTTTTGCTCCAGTGAATTGTGTAATGACAACCAAATTTGTATTAAAATCCATGACTAACTAACTTTTTCCACCTTGTTGGAAATCCCTGTATATGGCTTTAAAATTTTCACATTGTGTGGTTAGTGATTTATGGCAGGAGGTCAATTTCTTTTGTTTTTCTTCATGTAGTAGAAAT